>NW_028274809.1:171151531-171406531 GCF_037043125.1 Eumetopias jubatus
TCTTTCTTCCTCAAAAAAAAAAAAATGCATTCATTTATTCTACAAATATTATTAAGTGTCTACTGTGTACTAAGTGTTATGGTTTAATGTATTACTGAAAGAGCATTGAGGGGACATTGTTTTAATTGTAGGAACAAGCTGAGAATTAAACTGAAAACTCACCACCAATTGCAGGGATAAGGAGTTAACCCTAAACCCTCTTCTCTCAATAGGAGAAAATAAAGCCAAGTTCTGTTTTATTATGAGGCTCATACAGAGGGGGAATGTAAAATCACACAAACCCCCAAAACCAGCTATTCCAGGATCTCTAGGTGCAGGGAACTAGGCTTCCCGCATACCTTTAGAAGCACTGACATCCCATGACATCCCATCCCATAGACTTCCAGGCATAAAGCAGCTTGTATGTTTCTGCACAGGACCATTTTCTCCTGTTACTTTACTGAAGGAAGATGCGTAGAGAGGAAGGTTCTCTCTACAGCCAAACTCTACCATGCCCAACAGAAACCCTGACCTGAAACATACTTTCACAAAACAATGGGGAGCATGAGAAGCCAAATGCATTTCTACACGGATGAGCTTCGTCTTTGTTTCCATCCAATAAAACCCATTTCTTAATCAATTCTGATTTTGTGAAATCTGTTCAAACAAACATGTTCCAGTGTCATCCCTGAAAATACCTCCCTTTTATGGGAGGTTTTGGGAAACATATTCTTATTTCATCTATATAAACATTCAATATATAATTAAACTTCCTTTAGATTGTAATTATGCTATTTAAGTCTATTTTTTATGGCTTTTGATTTGTTTTTTTTTACATTGATTTTTATACAGGCTAATAAAAGCTGTATCTCTCTAAAGAAATAAAAGAGAAAATAATGTAAAACAGAGAGTGTAGCAATATATTTTTAACATGGATGAACTGAAAAACTTGCAGAAGCTAAAAGTTTAGTGAATCAAATTTGAACATATTTCACTATTCTACATATTGTTTTTATACCTTTTTATTGAAGCATATTGCACATACAAAAGTGCACAAATCACAAGTGTATGGCTCAAAATTTTATAAACTATTAGTTGATTAATGTTTGTTAAAAATTTTTTAAATGATGGTTATTGAATTTTATCAATTGTTTTATATGTTGATAAATACAAATATAGGATTTTTAAATTCTGTTAATATAATGAATTAAATTGAAGCTTAGAGGTTAAACTGTCATCACATTACCTTTCAATGAGTTCTGTTTAATTACATTATAAAAACTTGTATAACATTGATGCCAGTTGTTTAACTAAATATTTGGTAAGATTCACTAGTGAAGTCATTTGATTCTGAATTATAATTTGTGGAAAGGCTTTGTTGAGTTTAAATTTTCTTTATATATTATGCACACACTTCTCTTATCAGATATTTGATTTACAAATATTTTCTCCCATGTTTTGGGTTGTATTTTCACTTTCTCAGTGGTGCCCTTTGAAGCCCAAAGATTTCTGAATTTCAGAAGTTAGAATAAAACTAATAATAAATATAAGAGCAAAAAATATACAATAAAATATTTTAAAAAATCCTCTATTAGAGGAGACTGGCAAAGCTAAAAGTGGTTCTTTGAAGAGAGAAGCAGAGAGAGAAGAAAAGAAAGAACAACCAATACCAAGAATGAAAAAGCAGGCATTTCTACCAAACCCAAAAATAAAAAAAAAAAAAAAAAACAGTAAGAAGATAATGAGAACAGCTTTAGGGGTGCCTGGGTGGCTCAATTGGTTAAGCTTCCGACTCTAGGTTTCAGCTCAGGTCAAAATCTCAGGGTCGTGGAATCGAGACCTACCTCAGGCTCTGAGCTCAGCACAGAATCTGCTTGAAGATTGTCTTCCTCTGCTTCTCCCCCCTGCTTGTGAGCTCTCTCTCTCTCTCTCACATAAATAAATCTTTTAAAAAAGAGAAGAAAAGGAAAGGAAAGACCTGTAAATAATTTGATTTGGGTTTAGTTTATTTAAAATAAATTATTAAGCTTGACCTTAGACACTAGTCACCTGTTTGGTTAGCTTATAACTGGTTAATTTTTATTATCCTATTTTCCACTGTATTATCTTGGTAGCTTCATATTATTTATAGTTATTTACTCAAATTCTTTTAGAAAATAAGTAAGATTTTACAAGTTTCCTTGGCATATCAAAATCTAACAGTAAGTAGATTACTTTCACTTTTCTGTGGATAATACAGAAATACTTCAAAATTTAGAACACTTCAATTTCTTTTACCTTCCTCTCCAATCATGCTATTTTATGTAATTCACTTATATATATTATTATATATTATATATAATTCAATTATAAATATATACATATTAATTACACAAGATAGCAAAATATTGCTTAGTATAACTCCATTCATTATACATAGCTACATTTATACTTATCATGTGATTTATTATTCTGGAACTCTGAATGTCCCAGTGAAATCGTCTTCTCCTTCTATAAAGAAAATCCCTTAGTATTTATTTTATCATAGGTTTGCAGGTGACAAATTCTATCAGATTTCCATTGCCTGAAAATGCTTTCATTAAATATTCATTTTTGAATGATATCTTCATTTGGCATTGAATTGTAGATTTGCAATTATTTTCTTTCAGCTTGTCAAAGATGTCATCCGATTACCCTTTGGTATTTTTTCTTTTCTTTTTGTTTTTTTTTTTGTGTTTTGATAAGTCAGCTATCTGTCTTATGGATGCTCCTTTGAAACAAGTACTTCACTTTCTTGACTCCTGATTTTTTTTTTAATTTTTTATTGTTATGTTAATCACCATATATTACATCATTAGTTTTTGGTGCAGTGTTCCATGATTCATTGTTTGTTCATAACACCCAGTGCTCCATGCAGAACGTGCCCTCCTCAATACCCATCACCAGGCTAACCCATCCCCCTACCCCCTCCCCTCTAGAACCCTCAGTTTGTTTTTCAGAGTCCATCATCTCTCATGGTTCGTCTCCCCCTCTGACATACTCCCCTTTTCTTCCTCTCCTGTTATCTTCTTCTTTTTCTTTTTTCTTAAAATATGTTGCGTTATTTGTTTCAGAAGTACAGAACTGTGATTCAACAGTCTTGCACAATTCACAGCGCTCACCGTAGCACATACCCTCCCCAATGTCTATCACCCAGCCACCCCATCCCTCCCACCCCCAACCACTCCAGTAACACTCAGTTTCTTTCCTGAGATTAAGAATTCCTCATATCAGTGAGGTCATGTGATACATGTCTTTCTCTGATTGACTTATTTCACTCAGCATAACACCCTCCAGTTCCATCCACGTCGTTGCAAATGGCAAGATCTCATTCCTTTTGATGGCTGCATAATATTCCATTGTGTATATATACCACCTCTTCTTTATCCATTCATCTGTCGATGGGCATCTTGGCTCTTTCCACAGTTTGGCTATTGTGGACATTGCTGCTATAAACATTGGGGTACACGTACCCCTTCGGGTCCCTACATTTGTATCTTTGGGGTAAATACCCAGTAGTGCAATTGCTGGATCGAACGGTAGCTCTAATTTCAACTGTTTGAGGAACCTCCATACTGTTTTCCAGAGGGGTTGCACCAGCTTGCATTCCCACCAACAGTGTAGGAGGGTTCCCCTTTCTCCACATCCCCGCCAACATCTGTCGTTCCCTGACTTGTTAATTTTAGCCATTCTGACGGGTGTGAGGTGGTATCTCATTGAGGTTTTGATTTGGATTTCCCTGATGCCGAGCGATGTTGAGCACTTTTTCATGTGCCTGTTGGCCATTTGGATGTCTTCTTTGGAGAAATGTCTGTTCATGTCTTCTGCCCATTTCTTGATTGGATTATTTGTTCTTTGGGTGTTGAGTTTGATAAGTTCTTTATAGATTTTGGATACTAGCCCTTTATCTGATATGTCATTTGCAAATATTTTCTCCGATTCTGTCGGTTGTCTTTTGGTTTTGTGGACTGTTTCTTTTGCTGTGCAAAAGCTTTTTATCTTGATGAAATCCCAATAGTTCATTTTTGCCCTGGCTTCCCGTGCCTTTGGCGATGTTTCTAGGAAGAAGTTGCTGTGGCTAAGGTCGAAAAGGTTGCTACCTGTGTTCTCCTTTAGGATTTGGATGGACTCCTGTCTCACGTTTAGGTCTTTCAACCATTTGGAGTCTATTTTTGTGTGTGGTGTAAGGAAATGGTCCAGTTTCATTCTTCTGCATGTGGCTGTCCAATTTTCCCAACACCATTTGTTGAAGAGACTGTCTCTTTTCCATTGGACATTCTTTCCTGCTTTGTCAAAGATAAGTTGACCATAGAGTTGAGGGTCCATTTCTGGGCTCTCGATTCTGTTCCATTGATCTATGTGTCTGTTTTTGTGCCAGTACCATACTGTCTTGATGATGACAGCTTTGTAATAGAGCTGGAAGTCCGGAATTGTGATGCCGCCAGCTTTGCTTTTCTTTTTCAGTATTCCTCTGGCTATTCTGGGTCTCTTCTGGTTCCATACAAATTTTAGGATTATTTGTTCCATTTCTTTGAAAAAAGTGGATGGTATTTTGATGGGGATTGCATTGAATGTGTAGATTGCTCTAGGTAGCATTGACATCTTCACAATGTTGATTCTCCCAATCCATGAGCATGGAACGTTTTTCCATTTCTTTGTGTCTTCTTCAATTTCTTTCATGAGTATTTTATAGTTTTCTGAGTACAGATCCTTTGCATCTTTGGTTAGATTTATTCCTAGGTATTTAATGGTTTTGGGTGCAATTGTAAAAGGGATCGACTCCTTGATTTGTCTCTCTTCTGTCTTGTTGTTGGTGTATAGGAATGCCATTGATTTCTGTGCATTGATTTTATAGCCTGCTACTTTACTGAATTCCTGTATGAGTTCTAGCAGTTTTGGGGTGGAGTCTTTTGGGTTTTCCACATACAGTATCATATCATCTGCAAAGAGTGAGAGTTTGACTTCCTCTTTGCCGATTTGGATGCCTTTGATTTCTTTTTGTTGTCTAATTGCTGTGGCTAGGACTTCTAATACTATGTTGAATAGCAGTGGTGAGAGTGGACATCCCTGCCGCATTCCTGACCTTAGGGGAAAAGCTCTCAGCCTTTCCCCATTGAGGATGATATTCGCTGTAGGTTTTTCATAGATGGCTTTTATGATATTGAGGTATGTACCCTCTATCCCTATACTCTGAAGAGTTTTGATCATGAAAGGATGTTGTACTTTGTCAAATGCTTTTTCTGCATCTACTGAGAGGATCATATGATTCTTGTTCTTTCTTTTGTTAATGTATTGTATCACATTGATTGATTTGCGGATGTTGAACCAGCCTTGCAGCCCAGGGATAAATCCCACTTGGTCGTGGTGAATAATCCTTTTAATGTACTGTTGGATCCTATTGGCTAGTATTTTGGTGAGAATTTTTGCATCCATGTTCATCAAGGATATTGGTCTGTAATTCTCTTTTTTGATGGGGTCTTTGTCTGGTTTTGGGATCAAGGTAATGCTGGCCTCATAAAATGAGTTTGGAAGTTTCCCTTCCATTTCTATTTTTTGGAACAGTTTCAGGAGAATAGGTATTAATTCTTCTTTAAATGTCTGATAGAATTCCCCTGGGAAGCCATCTGGCCCTGGGCTTTTGTTTCTTGGGAGATTTTTGATGACTGTTTCAATTTCCTTAGTGATTATAGGTCTGTTCAGGTTTTCTATTTCTTCCTGGTTCAATTTTGGTAGTTGATACATCTCTAGGAATGCACCCATTTCTTCCAGGTTATCTAATTTGCTGGCATAGAGTTGCTCATAATATGTTCTTATAATTGTTTGTATTTCTTTGGTGTTGGTTGTGATCTCTCCTCTTTCATTCATGATTTTGTTGATTTGGGTCATTTCTCTTTTCTTTTTGATCAGTCTGGCCAGGGGTTTATCAATCTTGTTAATTCTTTCAAAGAACCAGCTCCTAGTTTTGTTGATCTGTTCTACTGTTCTTTTGGTTTCTAGTTCATTGATTTCTGCTCTGATCTTTATGATTTCTCTTCTCCTGCTGGGTTTAGGCTTTATTTGCTGTTCTTTCTCCAGCTCCTTTAGGTGTAGGGTTAGGTTGTGTATTTGAGACCTTTCTTGTTTCTTGAGAAAGGCTTGTATTGCTATATACTTTCCTCTCAGGACTGCCTTTGCTGTATCCCAAAGATTTTGAACAGTTGTGTTTTCATTTTCATTGGTTTCCATGAATTTTTTTAATTCTTCTTTAATTTCTTGGTTGACCCATTCATTCTTTAGTAGGATGCTCTTTAGCCTCCATGTATTTGAGTTCTTTCCGACTTTCCTCTTGTGGTTGAGTTCTAGTTTCAAAGCATTGTGGTCTGAAAATATGCAGGGAATGATCCCAATCTTTTGGTACCGATTGAGACCTGATTTGTGACCTAGGATGTGATCAATTCTGGAGAATGTTCCATGGGCACTAGAGAAGAATGTGTATTCCTTTGCTTTGGGATGGAATGTTCTGAATATGTCTGTGAAGTCCATTTGGTCCAGTGTGTCATTTAAAGTCTTTATATCCTTGTTGATCTTTTGCTTAGATGATCTGTCCATTTCAGTCAGAGGGGTGTTAAAGTCCCCCACTATTATTGTATTGTTGTCAATGTGTTTCTTTGCTTTTGTTATTAATTGCCTTATATAATTGGCTGCTCCCATGTTCGGGGCATAGATATTTACAATTGTTAGATCTTCTTGTTGGATAGACCCTTTAAGTAGGATATAGTGTCCTTCCTCATCTCTTATTACAGTCTTTGTTTTAAAATCTAGTTTGTCTGATACAAGGATTGCCACCCCGGCTTTCTTTTGGTGTCCATTAGCATGGTAAATGGTTTTCCACCCCCTCACTTTCAATGTGGGGGTGTCTTTGGGTCTAAAATGAGTCTCTTGCAGACAGCATATTGATGGGTCTTGTTTTTTAATCCAATCTGATAGCCTGTGTCTTTTGATTGGGGCATTTAGCCCATTTACATTCAGGGTAACTATTGAAAGGTATGAATTTATTGCCATTGTATTACCTGTAAGGTGACTGTTAACTGTCTGTTGTTTGTGTTCGTTTCTTCTCTTTGCTGCTTTTAGGTTCTCTCTTTGCTTAGAGGACCCCTCTCAATATTTCTTGGAGGGCTGGTTTCGTGTTTGCAAATTCCTTTAGTTTTTGTTTGTTCCGGAAGCTTTTTATCTCTCCTTCTATTTTCAATGATAGCCTAGCTGGATATAGTATTCTTGGCTGCATATTTTTCTCGTTTAGTGCTCTGAAGATATCTTGCCAGTCCTTTCTGGCCTGCCAGGTCTCTGTGGATAGGTCTGTTGCCAATCTAATGTTTCTACCATTGTAGGTTACATATCTCTTCTCCCGAGCTGCTTTCAGGATTTTCTCTTTGTCTCTGAGACTCGTAAATTTTACTATTAGATGTCGGGGTGTTGACCTATTATTATTGATTTTGAGAGGGGTTCTCTGTGCCTCCTGGATTTTAATGCCTGTTTCCTTCCTCACATTAGGGAAGTTCTCTGCTATAATTTGCTCCAATATACCTTCTGCCCCTCTCTCTCTCTCTTCTTCTTCTGGGATCCCAATTATTCTAATGTTGTTTTGTCTTATCATATCACTTATCTCTAGAATTCTGCCCTCGTGATCCTGTAGTTGTTTCTCTCTCTTTTTCTCAGTCTCTTTATTTTCCATCATTTGGTCTTCTATATCGCTGATTCTCTCTTCTGCCTCATTTATCCTAGCAGTTAGTGCCCCCATTTTTGATTGCACCTCATCAATAGCCTTTTTGATTTCGATTTGGTTAGATTTTAGTTCTTTTATTTCTCCAGAAAGGGTTTCTCTAATAACTTCCACGCTTTTTTCAAGCCCAGCTAGTATCTTTAAAGTCATGATTCTGAACTCTAGGTCCGACATTGTACTAATGTCTGTATTGAGTAGGTCCCTGGCTGACAGTACTACCTCTTGTTCTTTTTGCTGAGGTGATTTCTTTTGTCTTGTCATTTTGTCCAGAGGAGAATAGATGAATGAGAGAACAAAATGCTAACAGGTTTACAACGTCCCCAGCAAATATACTGTATACAAATCAGAAAAGACCTGAAACCAGGGGAAAAGAAAGGGAAAGAAAGAAAAAAGAAAGAGAAAAAGAAAAAAAAAGATAAAAACAAAAAAACAATACAAAAAAGGCAGAATATGATCAAATATGATCAGGCTAGTGCATAGATCAGTGCCACACACTAGATTTTGGGCATATTTTGGTCTGTTAGAAAAAAGTGCCTCCTAAAATTTTAAAGGAAGAAAGACAAATATGTACAAAATAAGGGTTGATACAATGAAGGGATGGAAGATGACTGTAAAGATGAAAATTATAAAAGATTTTATAAAAGGACTTGGTAAGATAAGTTGTTTGAAAAAAGAAAGAAGATTTAAGAAAAAAAAAAAAAAGGAAAAAGGGAGAGAATGTGATCAGGCAGGAGACTAGAACAAAGCCATACACTAGTGATTTAGGGTATATTTTGATCTGTTAGAAGAAACTGTACCTCAAAATTTTAAAGAGAGAACAACTTATATATATATGCCAAAAATAAGGGTAACTACTATGAAGGGATAAAATATGACTCTAAAAATGAAAAATAAAAAATGTTTTTTTTTTTTAAAAAAGGGATTTATAAGATGTTGGTTGAAAAAGGGAAAAAGAAAAATAAAAAAAAAACAGTCAACAAAAATTAACTTTGATGAAATAATGAATCATGGTAAAAAAAAAAAAAAAAAAAAAAGCCATGAATCTATGTGCAGTATTCCCCTAGCGCTGGAGTTCTCCTATTCTCCTTGATCGATCAACTTGGTCTTGGCTTGCTGGCTGTTTGTGTTGATCTTCTGGGGGGGGGGGGGCCTGTTGCTGTGGTTTCCAAATGTCTTTGCCGGAGGCGGAATTGCCCCGCCCTTGTCGGTCCGGGCTAAGGAAGCTGCTCCGGTTTGCTCTCAGGAGCTTTTGTTCCCTGCACGCTCTCGGTACAGCTTTGGAGGACCAGGGCAGAAATGGTGGCCTCCCAATCTCCACTCGGAGGAGCCGAGAACTTGGGGCCCCGCTCCTCAGTGTGCCCCCAGAGAAAAGCAGTCACTTCCGTGTCTCTGGTCTCCGGCCGCACTCTGTGCTCACCCGGCCCGTGATCGAGCGTTTCTATCTCTGGCACCCGACCCCGCGCGGAGTCTCCAAACCCAGCAGATCCCTGCAGTGCGTTCCCGCACCGCTCCTCCCCGGGAAGGAAGGGGAGTCTCCCAGGATCTGCTGCTTGTTGGGTCCCTGCTGGGGGAGCCGTGCCCCGACTGGGCCGCAGATCACAGTTTATGGCAACCCCGAGCTGAGAGCCCGCGACTCTGCTCCGTATCTGCAGCCGGCTTCCCTGCTCCGATACCTGGGAGCTCTGCCGCACTCAGGCACCCCCAGTCTCTCTGTGACCCCAAGGGTCCTGAGACCACACTGTCCCGGGAGGATTCCACCCCCCGCTTAGCCACTGGAGCGACGTCCCTCCGCCGAGCCGACTTCTAAAAGGTCCGATTTTGTGCTCCGCGGCTCTAGCACTTGCCAGAAGCGGCCGGCGGAGGCCCCTCCCCCGCCGTCTATCCTCCCGAATATCGCCTCGGATTCACTTCTCCGCACGCCCTACCTTCCAGTAAGTGGTCGCTTCTCTGTTCAGAGAGTTGTTGCTACTCTCCTGTTCGAGCTCCTGTTGAGTTCGTAGGTGTTCAGAATGGTTTGATCCCTATCCAGCTGAATTCCTGAGACCAGATGAAATCTAGGTCTCCTACTCCTCCGCCATCTTGCTCCGCCTCCTCTTGACTCCTGATTTTTAAAAGATTTTCTTTTCTTTTTTTTTTTTTAAAGATTTTATTTATTTATTTGAGAGACAGAATGAGAGATAGAGAGCACGAGAGGGAAGAGGGTCAGAGGGAGAAGCAGGACTCCCTGCTGAGCAGGGAGCCCGATATGGGACTCGATCCCAGGACCCCAGGATCATGACCTGAGCCGAAGGCAGCTGCTTAACCAACTGAGCCACCCAGGCGCCCTTTCTTTTCTTTTTTAATTTGTTAACTAGGTATAACTTTCTACTTTGTTCTGTTTGGGGTTCAGAAAAGCTTTTGGTATTGTGGCTTGGTGTCTTTTGGTTTTATTAGTATTTTATAATAGGAGTTTCAGTGTTGCTTTTCAAATTTCACCTGTGTTGTAATTTCCAACTTATATTATATCATTAAAATTCTTTTCCTGTTACCTCATTTTTTCTGGGAACAGAGTGTGACTATGATCCTACCAATTAGCATGCATCCCAGGTATTCTGGAAAGTCTTGGATGGGCTGCAAGAAACATCAATTTGAAACTCAGCTTCTCTCATCTTCTACTTGCATCAAAATCTTTGAGGAATGGCCACTTGCAATATGGTTTATCAAGTTGGATTAAGGAAATTTTTCTTAAGATTTTTCTCCTGGCTAAGAAATGTGTGCTTTTATTTGCCCTAGATCTGAATATCTTAAAGATTGAAAGATCTGTGAACTATCTCCCAGGTGAGCAGTGAATTACAAATAATATGTGGGCCTCCATGTTGGAAAATACATTGAATTGTATCGTTTTCTTTTTATTTTTTAAGATTGTATTTATTTATTTTATAGAGAGAGAGAGCAAGGGGGAAGGAGGGAGAGAGAATTCCAAGCAGACTCCCTACTGAGCACATAACCCCACACGGGGCTAGATCCCACAACACTGAGATCATGACCTGAACTGAAACCAAGAGTCGGATGTTTAACTGATTGAGTCACCCAGGTGCCCCTTGGATTATATCTTTTTAAAAATTATTTTATTTTATTTTATTTCGTCATGATAAGTATACTCTTTAATCACTAACCCCTATTTCCCCCGTCTTTTCACCTACCTCCTTCTGGTAATTTCAAAAATCATTTTGTTCTCTATAGTTAAGAGTCATTTTCTTGGTTTGTCTCTCTCTCTTTCCTTTTTTTTTCTTTGCTCATTTGTTTTGTTTCTTAAATTCCACATATGATATTTGTCTTTTTATGATTGACTTATTTTGCTTAGCGTTATACACTGTAGTTCTATCCATGTCGTAGCAAATGGCAAGATTTCATTCTTTTTTTAATACTGAATAATATTCCATTTTATGTATATACCACCTCTTCTTTACCCATTCATTTATCAATGGACACTTAGGCTGCCTCCATAGTTTGGCTACTGTAAATAATGCTGCTATAAACATAGGGTGCATATATCCCTTTGAAATAGTGTTTTTGTAATTTGGGAGCAAATACCCAGTAGTGCAATTACTGTGTCACAGGGTAGTTCTATTTTTAATTTTTTGAGAAATCTCCATACTATTTCCACAATAGCTGCACCAATTTGCATTCCCACCAACAGTGCAAGAAGGCTCCTTTTTCTCCACATCTTTGCCAACACCTAATGTTTCTTGTGTTTTTGATTTTAGCCATCCTGACAGGTGTGAGGTGGTATCTCATTTAAGTTGTGATCTGTATTTCCCTAATGATAAGTGATGTTGAGCATCTTTTCATGTATCTGTTGACCATCTGTATATCTTCTTTGGACAAATGTCTATGCATGTGTTCTGCCCATTTTTAATTGAATTATTTGTTTTTTGGGTATTGAGCTGTATTAACTCTTTATATATATATTGGATATTAACCCTTTATTGGTGTCTTTTACATTTTATTTAAAAAGAGTCAGCCATTATTTCGTCTGTATTTCTTAGATATTATATTCTAGATATCATTATCTCTTAGAATTCTTACATTCTAATTACATGATTGTTATAACTTTTAACTGTATCCCCTGTGTCCCATGCTTTTTCTGTATATTCATCATTTCTTTTTTGTTTGCATTATTCTGAATATATCGTTACATACAAACACATCCCAGGTCAAAATTTTCCCTTTAAATGTAGCTATTCTGCCATAAAACACATCTACAAAATCATTAATTTCAGTTATTCTACTTAAATTTTTATTTCCAATAGGTGATTTTTTTCTTTCCTTTCTTTTACCTTTCTTTTCTTTTTCAGTTTCTGCCAGAACATGTCTTGCATTCTTTTTCTTAAAAGTTATTTTTAGGCCCATGTTTGATAACTATGTTATATTTTCCACATCAGTCAGTTATTTTCTGTTGTTTCTTTACTTTTCACATCGTTTTTGTCTTGTTCACTAATATGCTTGATAATGTTTCGTTGTATGAAGGGTATTATATGTGAAAAACTATAGTCATAATTTGAAGTTTAGAATAAAGTTTTCTTTGCCTGAGAATAATTACAATTATTAGTAAGGTTCTTGTTCACAGTTTATGTTTAGTCCTTAAATTGCTGCCAAGATAGCATTAAAATAATTGGATCTATAGAAGATTAAGTGACAAAATTCTATTTGTTTGTGGGGTTTTTTTTCTACCTCACACATATCTCCTAAGAAGTTCTAACACATTACCTTTCCTTCAGGTGTTATTGTTTTTGTTGTTAAAATGAAGATAGTGCATTTAATGGCTGTTAATATTTCTGGAGTTTTCTTTTCAGAATCAAAGATAGATACAAAAATACAAGGCCAATCTAAAACAAGTATTACATATGCATATCTATATACATTTTGAGTAAAGTTATGTAATTTAGCTCTAAATATCTGTGACTTCTTAAAAATAGGAACTATATTCACATATTTTGTTTCCATTCACTCTGGCGCAGGATATTATAAGATATCTGGAACAATTTTGAAACATTTAACTGTCCTCTCTATCTCTGATTTTAAACTACTCTATCCCACTCTACATTTAATTCATCTTAAACTACCTTTAAAAGCTTTTTTTTTTCCTGCCATTCTGTTGCTTTTGTTTGACTATAGATTAATGCACATATTTCTTTGCAGACTGAGCAGAATAGCTTGCAATTACTAAATCTCTTCCATGCTAGACAATTGAAAATATATATGTAATTATCTATATATTTATCACTGAAATTTATTCTTTTCTCAATTTTACAACTCAAGGCAGTTATTCAGATAAAATTAATAGTTTCTAGTCACACCTTGCTGCCCAATAGCTGGACAAACATCACTGCATTGTGCCAGTGTATCTGATTCTAAATTTAATATTTCTCATTTAATTTTCAACCACAGAATATTGTGATGGACACAGAAAATCTTAGCTCTTTAGTTTATTTTAAACTTTTATGCGGGAGAAAAAGCTTCAAAGTCAAGCTGACCTAAGAAACCTGGATAATGTCAATCCTTTAGTGCTATTATTATGTAAAAAATGGCTATAAAATAAGCATTCAAAAGAAATTCTGGTCTTCATTACCTCTGCCTCACCCCTGAGGAAAATGACCATCATGTCATAATGCATAATGCATATGCATAATGCATAAATGCATTGCGGCTATAGTGGTTTTTCTCTGATGTATCTTAAAGGGCACTATAAAGATTCTTTACACTTTAAAAATCTTGGCAAATGTTTGTTGCTCTTTAATGCTCCTTAATGTATAATGTATCCCAGGATATTGATTTATCTAATTATCTGTTTGACAGACACACATTTATTTTCTTGTGTTTCTTATATTATACATATTAACTTGTATTTACTGATTTCAATATTCATGCATCTGTATCAAAACTATTAGATTAGATGTTATGTTAGGGAACACACATTCAATTGTGTTTCTTGTAAAGGAGAGCTGTTTCTAAAATAACAATTCAAAGCATTATTCCTGACAGTGGGAATATTTACTTTTTTTTTCTTTTCACCAAAATGTTAAAAAGCTTTAAACTTTAAGAATTCAGATAATAATCTAACAAACAAAATTATGTTGCTTACAAACTTTAATCTGAAAGAAAAATGTTATTTTACAGATCAATTTCCTTCAGTTATTGCAAAGTCTTAGTTCCACATTCAGTTGAATGCATGTGACCATGAAATGGGCATACAGATATAAGTTGAGAATACAGATATAAGTTTTAGCATCCATATAAAATGAGTAAACACCAGAAAATTTGTCATCATCTCTGCACTTTGGAACTACTAATCTCAAAGTTATTTAAAAAATCTTAAATCTAAAATAAATTTACTTAATTTTGTAGGAATTATGTTAACTTTTTTTACAAATATCTATAAACAGAAAATTGATCAAAATAGATACTCAATTTGAAAAGCATATAAAAAACTGGAATCTAAAATGATGTGAAGAAAATCTGCAAAATGAGTGAAACTACGCACATGCATATGTAGTTGATGTGAGAGTACCATAAATTAGGAATTGTTTGAAGATGATGCTATAATCATGAGTGATATTTTCCTTCTCTTGAGATTTCAAATTTGCTTCAAATCAGTGATGTCTGTGTCTTTCATTTGTCCCTTCTCCTAATGAGAAGGGAAGTTTTGACCCTATACCACCATTGCATATCGTGTGTATAAATTTGGAGGTGAGGGCAGGAACATAATTTTCGTCCATATGTCTGTATAACAAAGGAAGCTCCAAGGCCTGACAGAGAAGATTTTATATCATACAGATATCCTAGACTCTGAGCTGGATAAAGTGACTGGGCAGGACTCTCATTGTCTCCCTGAGGTAGGGTTAGGTATGTTGTATATTTGGGAAGGATATAAGTATATTAGGTAAAGAGAAGGCAGTAAGGAATGAAGGATGTAAATGATGAAGGAAGCAAGGATACAAAAATTCACATGTTCTGCAACAATTTATGAGTATCTTCTTTCCCAAATCCTTATCAGCAGTTCAAACTCTGAGCTGCTTGACTATATAACATTTTAATTAAGGAATGGTAGTGTTCCTAAAATCCAAAAACTCTGAGCTTGAGACTTTCCCTGAGTAACCTATATCACGGGGCCCAAGGTAAGGAAAGATAAATCAAGACCATTACAGGGAATAGGCAACATGTTCAAAAAACAACAAAGAGACAGCAAAACACTACCAGCAACCAAAAAATGATGGCAGGCCCTATATTATAATCAGTGTAAACATAAATAAACCAAATGCAAAGGAAGTTTTTTCAATCAACTCCTTGGGCCAAGGATAAAACTAAGAGAAAAATTATAGTGAAAGACATCTAACAAGCTCTATTGATTCAGATGAAGAATAATTTACTAAGTACACAGTAAGGATAGGTAATTAAATGAGTACAGTTCTTTTACCATCTTGTAATTAGTAATATGTGGAAGTTAACCATCAAAGAATGGGATATAAATGGTATGGCATTGCACGATTATGTCATGAGAGACAAACAGTTGTTATCATGAAATCAAAGGAAGGAGACATCTTTATAGGTTTTAAGCTTCAAAGAGATTTCAAGTTTTTTTTTTTTTAAGGAATCATGTAGATACATAGGTTTATGAATAAAAAGTAGGGAAGTATAAAGTAGGGCATTATAAATATAAAACATTTTTAGGAAACAATAATTAGATTTTTCTTAATGACTACCGAGATTTAATATAATGACTCAGCACAAGTCTTTCTTTTGACTTGTCTCCAGCATACAAAGAGTCTAGTATGGACTGTTTGGTTTTCAGAACAAAAAGACTGGATACAAATTGTTGGAAGTCTTAATAGAGTTGACATTGGATACCTGGGTCTAATCAAGGCATCCTATTTCCAAAGGGATAGAATAGGGCTGGATCAGTGTTTCGGTGTCAGCAATTTGCTAATCTTGCAGCCTAAACTACAGAGGGAGTGGTTGAAAAAAATGGATGCTTTAATGAAGTTCTTTACATAAAGACCCTTTATTCTGGCTATCTAGGGATTCAACAGTTTCTGGTTTTATAAGGCCTTTGTGGACTTTTCCTGGCAGAGTAAAAACTAGTCATTCAACTTTAAGCATCTAATGTGAACTTCTACCTGGAAAGCAGCATACTCTACTGAAGAGTGCCCACTCAGCTAAGAACTCTTGACCTAAAAATTGGCTAATAAATAAAATTCAGTTTAGAAGTAAGTCATTATAAATCAACTATGAGAAATTTCAGTTCAGCCTTAATGATTTCATAGTGTGTTTCATATCAAGCTGCCACCCCCACTCAAAGATGGAAGTAATCTACCCAGTTTCTGTTTTTCCAGAGGCAATGGAAATACTGTGAGATTTAGCCTAAGAAAAATCTGGTTTGATTCAGAACTCCTCTGCTCAGCCATTGTGTGATATTCATTTATTCAGTATCATTACAATAATGTATTCCTACTAGAAAACATAATTAGTGGTTTAGTGTGTGTCAAACACTGAATTGCCAAACACTGAATCACCAAGGGATTTGGTGATGCCTGCTAGCATTATTTATTAAGTTGATTATTGATTATTTATTAAGTGCGTGCTCTGAGCTCAGAACTGTTCAAGACCCTGGTATTATGCCATTTACTGACAAAATAGCCCTTCCTTATGCAGCTTACATTCTCTCTTCAGCAAGGAATTAGTGGCATATTAAAAAAAGAGACCAAAAAAATTAATACAAAGTAAAAGAGCCATAAAAAGTACTGCATATGTCCAAAAACATAAGATATCAGACGATGAGACAGTTCTCTATTTTCCACATAATAAAAGGGAACAAGAATATTTTGGTTTATCCTGAATGAAAAGAACTAGATAAATGTATATTTTAATACACAATCTATTTATTATATTCAGACAATTAAAATAGCACTATATAAAGTACAACATTAATATAAAGTTATGGCTTTTTTCCTACTCATATTGTATGAAGCAGTTGTCCTCAACTTTTCATGTGAATTCTAGACACCTGTCTAGTCATCAGGACATCTACTTTATGAGTCACCTAATAGAGTTTCTAAAGCACATTATCTTCACTTCTGCCTGTTTGCTGAAATACAGCATTTAAAAAATCCTATATAATGCCCTCACTGGAAATTTTATCGCATGCTATTACATTGGTACTATTTTCTCTCACATGCTTTTCTTCAATTATTCTTGAGGTTTATGTTTTATCTGTATAATACTTTTATCTATGACTTTTCAGAAGTGATCTTTAAATGGACCATTTTTGCTAGTATCCAACAGTGGTAGTTGTGAAGCCCTAAACTTACGAATAACAACTAATCTATCCCAATCTGTCACATATTAAAAAAACAAAACAAACAAAACAAATCCTCTTAGGTTACCTAAAGAAGTACCCAAAGTCAGAAATAATTAAAGTTGTTTTAGATAATCGTTTCTTCCTCAATTTTTTATCTGAAATCATAATTCAGTAATTAGGAAACTGGGAAGAGTCCTGTTATATAAGAAATTCAAATATAAGATAATTCATTTTATTCTGAAGGCATATTTTTTGGGAAAAAAACCTTACCATTCTTTTGGGGCTTATATGGTACATGGTATTGACCATTCCAGGAATAACTATCTTATTACTATGACATGCTTTATAGAGGATGTGCTACTTGACTTGGTACTTGAAGAATGAATATGGAAATCCAAACTGAGAAAAAATGTGCTCAGAGACATGAGACATGATTGTGCACAATCAGATCAAAAACTACAACTCACTTTGTCAGAAGGTTCCAGGGGAGGAGCTGCAGGGGAGAAGTGGAGTGGAACAGGAGAAAGCAGCTCAAAGAGGGCTCAGTGTATCATGCAAAGAACATTTGCTTCGTCCTCACACAATAGGGAATCCCTGAAGGATTTTATACAGAGAAGTAACCTGAGCAGACTTTACTGATATGTGGAAAGGAGAGGGGAGATATTTAAACCTGGAGGCATAGAATTAACTAGGACTAGTCCAGGTGAAAGATTATAAGGAGCTGATGTCAGAGTTTGACAGTAGGCCTGAGGGAGGGAGATGAGAGACTGTCGATATTTTAGGGTGCTCTATATATATTAAGTAATATGATATATAGAATAGGGTATATTGAGGTAGAACTCTAAGAAATATCTTAGCCTCTACTAACTTCAGTTGTTTTTTTTTTCTGTCATCTGTAAAATGGTAATATTAATGATGACTTCACAATGTTTAGGGAAAATAAAAATAAGACCGAGGCTGTGTACATTAAAAATCGAGCAAAACAGCCTCGCATATGGTAGTTATTCAGTACATGTTAGTTTCCAGAAAGATTTAGCTTTTATTAAGGCCGTTATTGCATTCTACTTTGTATGACTGTCACTTGACCAAATATCATTTTTCTCGACTCTGTTGTGTACATGTTTAGTGGCTCACAGTGATTCCATGTTTTGGAGAGTAAAGCACTAATGCTGAATGGATAAATAAATGTATTATGGATTGATGTGCAAGGAGATGGATTAGAGAAGGACAATTCATGGAATGGAAGTTACAACTGATAAACTGCAGCAATTATTTCCCAATTCACTTTGTTCAAACTTTGTTCAAATAACACAAAGTTTATTAAAAAGAATGTTCATCTGGACATAGCTCATTATGTGCTACATCTGCTTGAAAGATGAAAATTTTATTTGATACTTTTCCAAAATAGAAAAAAAATGCCAGGGTCAAAAATATTTGAATACCATATTAAAATGCTGTCTGTGAAGTAGTTTCTCATTAGAAATCTGCATTTGTGCCGTGTACGGTTTAAAACATAAGTGCTCATACCAGTAGCTTGAGGGCAATGTACGATATTAAGTTTTCTTAGTCACCAGAAAATACTGCTTCTACTTTCCCTCTCTTAAGTCTTAATTATAAGTCTAATGATTGTACTTTGTCTTATTCTATTAGTGAACATGTTTGAATTACCAAAATATCCCCACTTTAGAATCCTAAAATGTAACAGTTTAGTTATTATCATACTAAAAGTGCCTACTCTTTCATTTTTAAAAATAGTACACTTATTTCTTCTTCAGTAAACATTTATTAAACACATACTCTATGTCAACTGTATTTTTGTTATATTTTATATTCCTGAATATAAATATATAAATAATATCTCATCTGACTCCACAGCAATCTTATAGTTTATAGTGTCTCTGCTTACAGATAAAGAAGCTATAGAACAATGGTTAAAAAACATGAATAAAAGGGATGCCTGGGTTGCTCAGTCAAGTAAGGTAGCGTCTGACTCAATTTCAGCTCAGGTCATGATCTCACAGTTGTGAACTGAAGCCCCACATTAAGTCCTGCGCCGGGCTCCATGCTGGGTGTGGAGCCTGCTTAAGATTCTCCCTCTCCCTCTGTGCCCCACCCCACCATGCATACATGTGCCGTCTCTCTCTTAAAAAAAAAAAAAAAAATGAATAAAAGTCACAAAACTGTTAAGGGGAGAAGCCCTGCTAAGGCAACCTTGTTGTCCCAGGCCCTGAAAGAGGCTAACCAATCTACCTTAATCTAAAGTCTGTATTCTTAAAGATCAATAAATGTATTCATTCAGACAAAAATTTAGTAGTAATTGTTGTTTACTTAACAATGACTAAAATAGAATTAATTTTGTAATCTCTTCTATTTTAAGGAAAATTATAAGTACCATAGGTGTTTGGATATTAACTAATAAATTCTTTTTCCCATTTTTTAAAATTAAACCACACTATTTCATTTGAAACCATGTGAAATTATAAATATAAGTACTTTCATTATGATTAACTATCTATAAACTTTCCATGTCTTCCAATTTAAAAGTTGATTTATTTACACCAAAGCTTTCTTTGTTTTGTTTTATCAACTTCTCTGTTTTAACAGATTCAGTTATTGTCTATGATCACTTGCCAACTTTTTAAAATTGTTGTTTCAAAACCTCAGGAACACTGATTGTCACAATTAATATTTGTCCTACACTTTATTTCTGCTTCTGTCCCTACTTTCCATACCACAGGAAGCAGATGTCATAAACAAAGAAAATTGGTGGCAATCAAAGTTCTACCAATGTTCTATGCTGGACATCAAATGCCTGACATCTCTAAATATGACCTTGTTGTCTGTTCAAACATTTTATTTTTACCTCTCCCAGAATCATAAAGTTATAGTAGGAGCAATTTAACTGAACTTAGATTACTTTGTCTTTCATTGACTGGTTCATGTTTGGTATTAAGTATAGCTGAATAATATAAGAACAATACGTAACTATCCTCACCTCTCCAAAAAAAAAAAAAATAAAAAAAAAAAAATAACAAAACTATCCTCACCTATCTGACTTTAAAATGAGCTCCCTAAAAGGTCATTTACTCTAAAATAACTAAGGTATCTTTTAAAGTGCATTATGATAGTTGATAATTTTGTTATATAGTGCTCTCCAGAATACAACGGCATTTCCAAAGAAATATAATTTGCAAATTGAAGAACATTATTAGACATAAGTCATGCACTCAAAAGCATTTAGTAATTGCCTGCTGTTTATAAAACTCTAGTAAAAGATATAATACCAGTCTTATCACTATTTATATTTACCTGTTTTTTTTATTTATTGTCTGTATCCTCCACCTTATTATACATTCCTTGAAATCAGGGACACTTTGGTTTGTAATTATGTCCTCAAAGCCAAGAACTGACTATGCCTACAGCATGGTTGACATTCACTTTGTTCATTTTTAAATTTTTTTTTTTGAAGAATAGGATTGAAAACTGCCCTGTCATCATAGCTTACCCTTCTTCATTACAATATCATAACTTAAACCTCTGTATTATAATAAGAATTTAAATCTCTGTATCAAAATCAAAACCTCTGTACACTGTGATAGAGCTGTGCACTAATACAAAATGGATTAAAGGCCAGTCTTCAGGCAGTAAAAATGCCTATTACATTTGCTATATAAGTAATTACTATTTCAATTAGTAACAGTGAATGGTAATGTAGAGGACTGAAAGTGTTGGGAAAAATTAAAAAGCAGTTCTTGAAATACTGAACCTAAGTTAAAATGATTTAGTTAGGCTCTGAGATAATGCAACAAACTATGAAAATTATAAATTCAAAAGTGGATCAATAAATATTTTGGTCTTTAAAGAAGGCTGATGTTTGCTTCGAAGCATTGTAAGAGTAATGTGATATAATGAATTCAAATAGCCATGGGATGTCTGAAATTTAAGGAAAAAAAATAAAAACAAAGCTTAGCTTTCATAAAGAAAACACACACACAAACACAAACAAACAAAACAACCAAAAAACATCTATTCCAGTTTTGGGGTAATGATTATATTTGTGCACCTCATTTAGTAGATAAATTTATTGGCACTATCCTGAAATCAGCACATTTGATTTCCAGCTTCTAGTCAAATATATATGAAGGCTGTTTGTAAATTCGTAACACCAATAAGTGAAACTACTCTGAGAGAAGTATTGGAGCATGTTTTTAATGAGTCCTTTGTTTCCACATTTATTATTTACCCAAATCTAATAGCTAATTTCTGAATTTAAATTTCTTGTATGAATTTTGAAAAGAGATATGACTTATGAATAAGTACATTTGATCATCATCCTCTATTATAATTCTTAAAATTTCTCTGTACTCTGCAAATGAATGTGGACTACCTATCAATCTGCAATTCCCACTACATGATTACTTATATTCTTAATATAGATTCCAGAAATAGTACTAAACTTGCTATATTCCAGTGCCTGGGTGGCTCAGTCGGTTAAGCGTCTGCCTTCGGTTGAGATCATGATCTCAGGGTCCTGGAATCAAGCCTCCTCCCCACCCTCTGAATCGGGCTCCCTACTCAGAGGGAGCCTGCTTCTCCCTCTCCCTCTGCCTGCCACACTGCCTCTTTGTGCTCTCTTTCTCTGTATCAGATAAATAAATAAAATCTTTTTTTCTAAATTGCTATTTTCAAGTCATATCACAGCATTTGCAATGCTCTACCCTTATTTTTGGAATTTCATCAACTACTTTGGATTTCATTTTTTTCATATTTAAATCCTATGAGATTTATTCTTTTTTTAAAAAAACATCTTTTATTAACGTATAACCAAGGGGCACCTGGGTGGCTTAGTTGGTTGAGCATCCCACTGTTGATGTTGGCTCAGGTCTGATCTCGGGTCCTGAAATCAAGCCCCACATTGTACTCTGCATTCAACAGGGAGTCAGCTTGATATTCTCTCCCTCTCCTCCCTCTGCCCCCATCCCCCACTCTCATTCTATCTCTTTCTCTCTCAAATAAATAAATAAATCTTTTTAAAAAAATATAGTTGACACAATGTTACATTGGTTTCAGGTGTACCACATAGTGACCAGACAACTCTGTATGTCATGCTATGCTCACCACAAGTGTAGCTACCATCGGGCACCATACAACACTATTACAATACCATTGACTATGTTTCCTATGCTGCACCTTTAATGCCTGTGATCTATGCATCCCAAAACTGAAAGCTTGTATCTATCACTCTCCTTCACTTATTTTGCCCAACCTCCCAACCTCCTCCCTTCTGGCAACATCAGTTTTGTTTTCTGTGTCCCCTGAGTCCTCTGTTTTTGTTTTTTTCTTTGTTTTGTTTTTTATATTCTACCTGTAAGTGATATCAAATGGTATTTGCCTTTCTCTGTCTGACTTACTTCACTTAGCATAATACCCTGTAGGTCTATCCATGTTGTCACAAATGGCAAGGAATTATTCTTTTTTATGTCTGAGTAATATGTATGCCATTTCTTTATCCACTTATTTATTGATGAACATTTAGGTTGCTTCCATATTTTGGCTATTGTAAATAAGTCTGCAATAAACATAAATGCTTATGTATAAGTTTTACTCTAGTGCTATCCAGTAGGTGAGGCTCATTTCAAATTCTAAGTTAACTGAGCCCCAACCCTTCTCATGTCTCACATGTCACATTGCAGGTAGCTCCGTTCTGTAAGCTCTTGTAACATATATGCACTATGAATGACTTCTATTGGACCATCCTCACGTCGCAAGAGAATTGTCTACAACCATATCTTTTGAGGATTATGATTTTACTATGGAACGAGCCTAGTGGATCAGTGAACTCCGTGGACCAGTGACATATAATCAGGAATATGGGTTTAGTTACTTGATTATGAAGAGCTGAATATTAACATCATGGATGATTGAAACTAGACCTAACCAATTGCAATTAAAAGTTGTAAGGCAGTAAAAGTGCCATGACTAAGTGGAGAAGTCAACCTGCAAAGATCTGAAAAAAGGGGGCATAATTTTGGAGAGCAAAATGTAATGTATTTGTAGCACTAAATTGTAGCACTAAACTGGTAAATTCTTCCAGACTGTATCTTCATATATTTTCATTTTTACAACTAAATATTGTGTCTGTATGAATATTAAATTTCCATTACATTTTAAATCATAGCTGGACTAAAATTCAGTGATAAGGTTTTGATACAATTAATATTGATAATTTCCATTTCCATATTATATGAATTCATTTTGTAAAATTCAAAATTATATGGATCTTATTAATTTACACAAAAAATCCATTCAAAGGATTTTCAAGAAAAAAACAAGCTTATAATGGATGAAATCATAGTGTCACTGTAAGGAAAAATGTTAGAGTCTGAGTGCCAGTGGAAATTCCCTTTTAAGATATTCAAACTGATAGTCTTTGTTTGAATTTTTATATGCTTTGCTTTCTAATGCAAGAAAAGGAAATCTGCCAACACATTTTCCTCAGAGAGAAAGCATCAGTGATCTTTTACAATATTTTTCATATTTTCATATTTTGGTTTCAGGAAGATTGTCAGGAGCATATTGCAAAAACAAAGACAAGCAAACAAAAAACTTGCATTCAAGTAATACTTAGACCTCATAGTAGAAGAATAATTAAAGTTATAAAAATTATTAAAGTTATAAAACCATGAAGGAAAAGAAATGCAATTAAAGATATCAGCAACATGCTGAAGATGAAAAGGCATTTCCTGAATCATAACGGACATGGCAGCTTAAACATATCTACCTATTGGGGGGTGGATGCCACTAAGAATGAGTCAGTTTATTTTTTTTTATTTTTTTTTAAAGATTTTTTTATTTATTTGTTTGACAGAGAGAGACACAGCGAGAGCAGGAACACAAGCAGGGGTAGTGGGAGAGGGAGAAGCAGGTCTCCCGCCGAGCAGGGAGCCTGACGTGGGACTCGATCCCAGGACCCTAGGATCATGACCTGAGCCGAAGGCAGACGCTTAATGACTGAGCCACCCAGGTGCCCAAGAATGAGTCAGTTTAAATTACAGAAGTCCAGAAAGACTCAGCAACTTTGGCAGTTATTATCCTGAAGTCAAGTGTATGGGACAGACTGAAAATACGTGTATTTTTCAATAGTTTATATAAGAAAACTTTTCTTCCTCAGACTTCACAGTCAAGATGTTTATTTTCCTTGCCTTTAAAAAAGATAGGAGGACCACATTTTGAGAAACAAAGGACACTTTGTACCCAGTGGCACCAGATAAAGATGGTGGCGCAGGTGAATATCACAGCAAAAATAGTGGAAATAGATAAAGGCAGCATATTCATTATAACATCCAAAGCTGTTTTCTCCTGCACAGATCGTAGATTGTTTGTTGCAATTATTGTGATTTTACAATAACAGGGGAAAAATAACTTGCTAAAATGGGGCTGCCCAAGAAGTGAGAAGACATGGGCTTGTGAAAGCTAGTCATATGATATAAAAGACACTGTCCTATTTACTAATCGGGGTTGGCTTTATGAGTGTACAATTAATACAGTTGCAAAGAGCCTGGAGTTCAGGAAGGCCCTGTACTTGCTCTAATGTGTGCTGTGCTGTCTTGAAATTCTTAATTTTATTTTTGATCTTGTGATTTGTAAGTGAAATCCAATGGGCCAATAACCCAAGTGCATGGATAGTGGTGATATATATAATATTTTCATCCTATGTTCTTTGCCAACCTTTTAACATACAGCTTTTGTGGTGCTCCAGGAACACCAAATTCCAAAGGACTCACAATGCACAATAGTTCAGCAAAACGTTTGCCAAGGGAGTACAAAGTGTGTTATGTCTATGGCTGAGTGAATGGGACACCAACAGCTCTCCGAGAGACATGTTTTCTGTTAGAACCAGAATTTGCTTCAAATGCAGAAAGAAGGCAGTTGCTTTCTAGGAAACACAAACCCTCCAAGAGACTCTATCATATCTTCTCTTACTCATGTTCCTTCCCACACCAACCACTTAAACTGAAAATGTTGTCTTAGAAGGAGAGGGAAAGATAGGGCAACTCATATTCTTTTTCCTCTCAGTCCTTTACTCATCAGCAAGCCAAAGTTACAGTGTATTGGTAGAATGCACATATATCAGTAAATGAAAGAAAAACTGTTGACTTCATTTCTGTGCTGTGCTTCCACTGTTCCGGTAAGAAAGATTGCATATGCATGTACAAGCTATGAAATACAAGTGGCATAATTTCAGTTATTGCTGATGAGTTAAATGCTCATATATTTGAATTAAAACCTGGCATGATATAAAGATGAACAGTAAACATATGTTAATACATAAAATTTTTATTTTTCTTTATTTAGAAGGGCGTTAAATAGCAAATAAAAAACACCATGACAACTTAAGAAGGACTTTGGAAGAATGGAAAAGGTTTATATTACTTATACCACTTTAAAATATGGTGAAGGGGCCCAGTGTTTTCATTTTTTACTGGGACCAGCAAATTATGTAGCTGACACTTGCTGGAAAGTATAAATAGATAAAGCAATGGTAGAATTCTTAGCATTTCCAATATAGTCTTTGAACCAGTGATCTTTTCCTTTAGTAATTTCCCTATAATTGTTAAGATTATGCATTGGCTTGAAATACTAAGAGAGAAACAATAAAAGGGTTTCTTGTCAGAGAGAGATGTTCAGTGTATCCTCCCTAAAAAATTACATAGTTTTATTGGTATTTCATATCATTTAGTTTTGAGGTTATGGATACAGATACCTTCATAAAAATTCAAAAGTGCTTGCTAAAGACAAATGTGTAATTCTATTCAAGCAATATAAAGGTCAACAAAAGGAGGTGCAATTAACTAGAGAACCAGGCATGCCAATGAAGGTTGTTTGGAGATGTTATGGATACTATATTTAAAATCAATGTGTGGGCGCCTGGGCGGCTCAGTTGGTTAAGCAACTGCCTTCGACTCAGGCCATGATCCTGGAGTCCCGGGATCGAGTCCCGCATCGGGCTCCCTGCTCAGCAGGGAGTCTGCTTCTCCCTCTGACCTTCCTACCTCTCATGCTCTCTCTCTACCATTCTCTCTCTCTCTCAATAAATAAATAAATAAAAATCTTAAAAAATGTATAAAAAATAAAAAAATAAAATCAATGCTCAAGATTAATAATTTTGGAGATAATGCTCTTTTTCTATGCCACTCTTCTTTTCCCATATAACTTTTCACATTCAGAGAAAGATGAGTGGTAGAATAATTTGCCTGTGTACATACAAAATCACATACGCTTGGACACTCTTCCATCAAATATTGAAAATTACTCAGAGTTTTACGTAACTCTTTTTAAAAACTGGGTGTTTACTCATGAGCAAGTCTTGTCTAGTGTTGAATTCCTTTAGGAATGAATTAAATGAATTGAAAAAAATGACCGCAGGAAAGAATGTGAATATATTGTAAAAAATAAAATAGGCATGTCTCCGTCTTGAAGAACAACAAAAGAGAAAAAGCAGTATCCTTTTATTTTTTAAGATTTTATTTATTTGAGAGAGAGAGAATGAGAGAGAGAGAGCACATGAGAGGGGAGAGGGTCAGAGGGAGAGGCAGACTCCCTGCGGAGCAGAGAGCCCGATGCGGGACTCGATCCCGGGACTCCAGGATCTTGACCTGAGCCGAAGGCAGTCGCCCAACCAACTGAGCCACCCAGGCGCCCAAAGCAGTATCCTTTTTTAGGTATCCTTGTGAACCAGGCAAAAAGAAAAGCAAATTGATTTCATTAAAAAATCTCACTAACGATGAGCTATCCCATTAGGGAAGAAATGTGAATGTGTCTTCTATTAGGGCTCTCCTGGAGGATCTTAGCAACTCCTTTTACTTGACTGCTGGAGCATCTTTAATTTCAAAGGGGTTTGGCTTAGAATAAAGTTATGATCTTGTAGCATAATTCAGATTACTGATAATATTTAATAAAAAGGAGAAATATTAAAATATGTAAAATGTTCCATGGAGGTTATAAACAGATGACAGGGATCTGCATACACTTCCTAAAAAATTTTTTTTCCTTATTTCCAAATTTCTAAGATTTTATTCAAACCTAAGGTAAAATATTGCCTGCCTGTTGGAACATGAAAAAGGTGACTAGCCAAGATACTGAAAGAAATATTGCTAGTAAGTTTATGCAGGGTAAAGCTAGCCATATGCACATGCTTATAACAGATAAATTGTGTCGCACTTTCTTCTGCAAAATATTCAGGAAATCAAGGAAAGAAAAAAATGTATATCTCTGTGTGTGTTATAAAGGTCTATTTCTAGATATTTAAAGGTATTTAAAGTTTAAAAAAGAAATAATTCCTGAAATATTTTTAAATAGTCAGAATTTAAAGATAGTAAGCAAATTTGTTTTTGTCAAACTGATATATGAGAGACCTTTCTAAGCAAAGTCAACTAAACTAATATCAATGTGCTGTATCTAGTAAAGTTAATAAAGTTTGACTATCTCAATTTGCTAAACTAGATTGAGTGATTTATAACTTAACAAAGAAATAATCTTTAAAATATGGTTATAAATGCCTGATGAAGTTTATCTCTTGACTATTGACAATACACTTAGCAAACTTAATAGCAGATCCATCTCTTAGAAAATGCATAAATTCAGATACTGCTTTCACAAACTTTTCATATAATTACTGTATATTCTGGACATTTTAGTACCATTTATAATTTTTTCATTTATAACTGTTTATAAGTGTTTCATTATTATACTTTCACGTTTTAGCTATTTTATATTTAAAACTATAGGCTTTATAAAACAGTGGGTGTGTGGGATATAAATGGCAAAAGTTTATATATTTAAGGTTACAGCACTCTTGTTTTCCTAATTCATGGTCTGAGTGGAGGTCTGGCTTCTTGTCAACATAAAGGCATCCAGAATAGGGGAAAAAATGTGCTACCTTGGGAGATCCAAGGCAGTTTTCTAACTTTGACCTTGTTACTTCTTTGCACTGTTATTTACTTTTAAAATAATTGAAGTTTTACTATTAGATATGTCAATATTAACTGCAAAAAAATGGTTCTGCACCACCTTGACAATCCCATATCATCATGGGTAATTGAGAATTAGCTCTGACTAATTCTGAATTGGAGATTCAGAAATTTAAGACTTGTAGATAAATAAAATCAACATTCAAACACAAATTTATGTGAAGACATTCTAGTAATAAAAAAATGATGAGGGTCCAATACTTTAGTATATTTAGAAGATAACCTGAGTAATAAAGATTATTTAGAAAGTAACCAAAGAATAAATACCTCATGAACATTCTTAGGATTGCAATCAGTATTTAAGTAACATTAAATTTAAATAAACAAAGTAAAAACTATTTGCATCTACATAGATATAGCCAAACAAAATTGCACCGTCTTTGGGAGTTATAAGGGAAAGATGTACAAATACCTAAGCTGACTAGTGGGAAAACAGAAGTCACTACAGTTTTAGACTTCTATTTAAGGCAATAAAGTAAATTCTGAAAATAATCTTAGCAGTGTGTACCTTTACTGGGAAATAACCAAATGGGCTATGAAAATGAGAAAACATTAATGAAAATATAATTTAAGTGCTGGGACCTGGAAACCTGATTTTCATACCACTTCCTTCATACTTTATGCAAAATAAGAGAACCTAGTTTGCTTTTCAAAAGCATATATAAGGTGAGATATGAAAATGAGGTTTTCCAGTTGTCTCGCAAAAAACAAAAAGAAGTTTAGCAAACGCAGTATCACTAGCTAGGGAGAAATGAAGACATTTAGTAGACCATGAGTATGTAACCCATTTTCTAATATGCCAATATATTATATATATTATATATATATATTGCATCACTGCAGTATATTTTATATATTAGAAAATAGTACTAGTTGTATATATATAATGCATGTTATATATATATGATACGTTACATATATATACATAGTGAGAGAGAGACTGATAGAGTATAAAAACTTGATAAATTGTGGTAAAGCATACATATAAGGTTGGCATTACACTGTTATACGTTCTACTTGTTTTATTATTTTTTTGTAGAGAGAGAGAGCACGTGGGGGAGGGATAGAGGGAGAGAGAGAGAGAATCGCAAGCAGGCTCCACCCCCAGCACACAGTCTGATGTGGGGCTCCAACTCATGACCCTGATATCATGAACTGAGCGGAAGTCGAGTCGGACGCTCAACCAACTGAGCCACCCTAGTGCCCCTATTTTTTTTTTTTATGTTTTAAACATTTTTGTGAGGGAAAAGGGGAAGGTGTTATATAGCAAGCAAATTAATTGGGCTAATAAAAAAGCAAAAACTTCACTTTGGACCTGGACTGGAAATTTCTTTGGAACTCAAAGTTCTTTGGTCTCCTGAGCGTCCAGTGACCTGTTATCTGACATAAGCCTTACAAAACAGTTTGTTCTGAATGGAGTTTGCTATGGGATTCCAAAAGCTTTGTTCAATTTAGTTTATTAAAATTATTTTTAATCACCCATTAAAACCTATGATAATGATATTACTGCTGTTGTTGATAAAGTTCAGCAACATCACTGCAACATTAGGATAGGCAGCGTGGGTTAAGGAAGGTTTCAGAAAATACTTGGAGCAGATTACATATCCACTTAGGTTGAATGTCCTTGAAATACTAATTTCCTTCATGAAAATTCTCCTGACACAGTATTGGACTGCAATATTACTGACTTGTCCAAATAAAGTATGCCAGTCAGTAATAAAAATCAATGCCCATGATCTCAGGTAGCCACTCTATTTTTGAATTGAAACTAATTGTAAATTGGAAATGTTCTTCATCCAAAAATGTATGAAATAGCTCCAGTTGTACCCTCAGAGAGGTGTGTTGAAGAAGCTACTACTGATCAACACTGAGACTATTTATATATTAAAAACTAATGAAAATAGTGAATTATAACACACTGACTTAAAAAAAAAGATAGGAGTACATAGTGACTTTTAAGGGCGAGAGAAAGGGAGGAGACATAAACAAAAAAGCTTTAGAGAAAATTGCTGGCGAATAAATGTAGAAAATGTTGAATTAGAAAAGCACCATTTTGCAATCCCAGGTAATAAAATTGAATCTAGCCAGAATCATCAGTAGATGCTAAAACCACTGGAGAAAATGTAAGGGGAATAGTTACTTTGATGATTTTAAGGGTATGATTTGAGTGGTTACTTGCTAATACACGGGGAAAAGGCACCTTCAGAATGAAGAGAGATTTGTTACTCAACCTCTCATCTAAGTGATCGAATTTATTGTCATCAATAATGGTAAAGCCTGGCATTGTGTGCCTCACAGAACTCTTTAACCTGTATCTCGTCATGAAGAAACAATCTGACAAATTCTGAATATGGAATACGCTTCAAATTACCTTGTCTGGCCTTTTTAATAAATTAACACTATTTATAAATAGAAGGTTTAGGGACTAATCTAGATCAAAAGGCATCAAAGATGAGTAACAGGCAATTATTAAAAAAGTAGAGTGAAGAGGAAGAGAAGGAGGGTAAGGAGGAGGAGCAGTGGCTGCTTTAGAAGGCATTTTTAGGGGCGCCTGGGTGGCTCAGTTGGTTAAGCGACTGCCTTTGGCTCAGGTCATTATCCGGGAGTCCCGGGATCAAGTCCCACTTGGAGCTCCCTGCTCAGTGGGGAGTCTGCTTCTCCCTCTGACCCTCTTCCCTCTCATGTTCTCTATCTCTCTCATTCTCTCTCTCAAATAAATAAAATAAAATAAAATCTTTAAAAAATAAATAAATAAAAGGCATTTCTAAAGCCAATAGTCAGATGAGCTGATTTGAAGATATAATCTAAGCTATATTCTAGCATGGTTAATTTTTTATAGAATTGCAGATTATTTTCTTACATACGGTAATGCTACTATGGCTATGTAAGAAAATAGTCTTACGGTTAAAAAACTCATACTGAGGTATTTATAGTTTAAGTGTCATAAATTCTACAACTTACTTTCAAATTATATATCTATGTACATAAATTGCATATATATGTATATAATTACACATCGAAATATAGTATCTGAATCATCAAAATGTGCGTGTATGTGTGTGTTTATGTGTGTCTGTGTTTGTGTAGAGACTATGAAAAAACTATTAAAATTTAGTGTATTTTGGTGAAGTATATACATATATAAGGATGTTGTCATACTACTGTTCAATAATTTGTAAGTTTGAAATATATTCAAATTAAAGTTGAAATTTTAACAGAATATGATTATTTATTATAAAATAAAATATAAAAATAATTTATAATTAAATATAGTTATTTTAGTGTATGTATTTGAAATTGAAAATAACAACTGCGTTTTAATCCTTTCAACATTGTTGCATATCAGCAACTTTGGTACCAAAATATTATTTCCTATTTCCCCTATATTTTGTGACATACTCATAAGTTAAATCCAATAATTGAGCGCTTATATGCCTTTTTAAGTACATTGGCTGTGCAAAATTTCTGTAGACTTCCTAAAAAGAGAGATTTATAAGGGTTGAAATAGTATATGTTAATCAGAATTTGTACATTTTTATGGTACTCAGTTAAACAAGTAGTTATTTAATATTGTAGGCCATTGGTTTGACTTTCTTTTTAATGATCATGTTTCTTTCTCTATCACTGGGAAGTAAAGAAAAAAGTTGTTAAGAAACTGGAGAAAGTAATAGCAAATGAAAATCAAAGAAGATAGGAATCTACAAATATGATTACTTGATTATGTAAGGTAACATACACATTTTATGTATTATCATAATTGAATAGTGATCTAGTCAAACCTCCAAAGAATGTATAAACCTAGGGTATGAGTAGGCATCCAAGTTAATGGAAGTAGTTATCAGTCAAGAATGACAGATATATGTAGAAACTTTATGGTTTATATACCATATCTGTGCCAAGGAGACAAACATGTGTCTTTTGGGGATTACAAGTTTCTTATTTATTTTGACAACTCCCCTAGAAAAATTCCCCTGAAGCAATGTCTATTCTTTTTAAAATTTCTGAAACTATTTCCTTTGTGACAACCTCCCAGTATAAAATTATCAAGCCTGTGCATGAAAAAGCTAGTAGGCTTTCCCAGTGTTGATTTCCAACTTTAGTTCACTCTATGTTTTCACTCATTAATCTTTTCTATTCCCCACACTGTTCATAGTCTACAGTTGTAATTCTTTCTTGTCATAAATAGTAATATAATTTATTTCCTCAGCCACCACTCAATTAATGTTTCTAAAACTCCCTATCATGTCACATTTCTGATTTCAATCTGCACCAGCGCCTTATTATCTACTGTATGAAAAAAAGCAATGGTTTTTCTTAATTCAATAGCCAACATATAGTACATCATTAGTTTTTGATGTAGTGTTCAGTAATTCATTAGTTGCATATAACACCCAGTGCTCATTACAACACATGCCCTCCTTAATACCCATCACCCAGTTACCCCATCCCCCAGTTACCCCATCCCCCACCCACCTCCCTTTCCACAAGCCTCAGTTTGTTTTCTGGAGTCAAGAGTTTCTCATGGTTTGTCTCCCTCTCTGATTTCTTCCCATTCGGTTTTCCCTCCTTTCCCCTATGATCCTCTGGGCTATTTCTTATATTCCACATATGAGTGAAAAGTGTGCCTCTATTTCCAAAAATATATGTAGAAATATGCAATAGTGTTGCTATGAACAATGGGTTTCTTAACCTGGTATTCCAGGGTCCACACAACTGATTTCTATGTAGATACACCTCATTTTGTTATTTTAAATTTATTATTCCATTATTTTTATTCCTCTCTGCTGTCCGCTCTCAGCACTGTTGCATATTTCTACATATATTTGGAAAGGGAAACACACTTCTGACACATTGTCTTCTTGGTTCCAGACCACTGAAATAAAATAAATATCCCAATAAAGCGAGTCAAATGAATTTTTTGGTTTCCAGTGCGTATAAAAGTTATGCTTACATTATAATGTATCTTATTAAGTGTGCAATATCATTATGTCTAAAAAAATGTACACACCTTAACTAAAAAATACTTTATTACTAAAAAATACTAACTTGAGTCATAATCACTGAGTCATAATCACTGATCATAGATAACCATAAAAAATATAGTAATAATAAAAGGTTTGAAATACTTGAAATTTATGAAAAATAGTACCAATAGACTCATTTTCTAAAAAATGTAGTCTCTGTGAAGCGCAATAAAATGAAGAGCAATAAAATGAGGTATGTCTGTAACTATCCTCTTGATCTCACTTCTTACTGGAAAGACCAGCCCATTTTCCCAATTTCATAAAAATTTCTCTAAATATCCAAAGCCCCAATTGCATGTATTTTCACAACACTAATCATTTAGAACATGATTTAATTTATTAACACTGGTCTTATTCATATGCTTATTATCAGGATGCTCATAACATGATCAGGAAAATATTGTTTAGTTTAATCACACAAAATGCCCTTCTGTTTTAAACTAAATTCTCCATTGTTTGTGAATTTAAGTATACTCATTCTCCTAAATCTCTCACTTCACTTCATAAATGTCTAACTTATTGTTTAAATGATAATGTATTGAACATATTCCTTCTAGATTATACATTTCCAGGAACAGTGACTATTTCTTTCACTAAATATATTCTTTGTTGTTTGCATGACACTTGGCACAAAATACATGCTAAAGAACAACAACAAAAAAATCTGGATGATTGTTCTGTTTCCATCTCCAATAATACAATATTTTTAAATTAGAGGGAAAAATCAGTTATATGGCAGTAGTATATATAATATTATAACATTTCAGATGAGTTGATTTTTTGCATAATAGCATGGACAGTAAAATCATCATTACTTCGGAAAGCAGTATTTCTTTAATTACGGTGAAATTTAACCTTTCTATTCACATTCAGAAGGGCCACAAACAAAAGCAATTTCCATATGAACACTTTACAAATAAACTTGTTATATTTATGTCCAAAATGAACAATATCCTGCCCACTAGGAATATATAAACAACTATAATCATTTTATGTCAAATAGATGAATTTTCATTGATTGGTGATATAATCAAATAATTATCTACTTCTATAAATATAAAGATGGATGGTTAACTCCATTTCAGGTATGGTCTAATTATGCTTTTATGTAAATATGTTGGTCTTATTACACAAATGTGTGGATAGTTGTGGTTATAATCCAATCATTATTTAACTCTCCATTTTTGTATCATTACAGTCCTCTTACTGGAGTGAATTTGGAGTCATATTCTGGATTATGCTAAAATCTAAGATCTTTCCTAGTTCTAAGTAAACATTATTTCCTAGAAAGAGCAGGAGATCTTTGTTTTAGTGTAACTACATTCAGTTTGTCTGTAAGAGTCAATGACCTGTCTCAAAGATGTAATTTAGGTTTTAAAATTATTTGACTTAATTCATATCCACATATTTAATCAGACACTTTACAAACTCTTGTAAGTAATTGCACCAGTATTAATTAGAGCATGTCTACTAAAATGTTTTTCTTGTTACAGATAGTACTATCAAATATTTCACATAAATGGATTAGTCTATGATTTGACTTTTACAATTTTGGACTGTACAGTTTCATTCTGTTGCAATACTTAGTTTAGAGACATCAGTGTTATATTTAGAACAAAAATAGTGATCGTGAAGATACACACACAAATGATCCTAACTGTGAAAACTGAATACTAAAACTAGCTTGCAATAATTACATTAATATTTAAAATTTATTAATATTTGTTATTAATATTTCAATACCAATATTTGATATTACTTTAATATTTGCAAAGTATACTTTTATCACTGTAGCCTTTTATTATGTTAAAATTTATTTTTGCCTTTTTAAATTTACATTTTCCTTGCTTTTTTTTTTAAAGAAAGATAATTCTAAAGTTGATTGGAAATATTGGGTGGGAGAATCTTTATTCTAGCTCATTTATCTTGCATCTACTACAACAATTCAGGTTATATATATATATGTATATATATATACACACACACATATATATATCTTTCAATATATGTGTATATATAGGATATATACATATATATTTTTTAATTTAAAAATGTCTGAACCACTTCATAGACTCAGAGAGGCTGACCAGAGAAATATAGTCTAAACATTGTGTTTCTTATTGTGACATCATATATCTCTCAGTCTCCTCTAATTTATTCTTCCACCCCACAACTAAACATAATGTAGTTGTGACCTCTAGGTCGCCAAAAGACTAACTTTCATCCTATTTGATGTTTCAGCAATACACCACATATTTAATAATATACTCCTTCTTTAAACTCTTTAATTTCTCTAAAATAGCTTCCATCGTATAACACATGTGTTTTTTACAGTGTTTTTGTTTTGTTTTGTTTCGTCTTGTCTATTTTGCTATCTCTCTGACTTCTTGTTCTCTCTCCTGTTGACTTCTCCTCCTCTACCTGACTGGTGAATGTCTCCCTGTTTGTAGATCTAGCTTCTCTTCTTTATCTAATTAGCTTTTATGAGGATCTCATGCATTCCTAGGGCTTAACTGCTAACATTTTGCTAACAAATTTAATTATTTATATCACTGTGGACCTTATTTCTGAGTTTCTAACTGCATATTCAAATGTTGAGAGCATTTGAAATTTTTGCATGGTTGTGACATTATATTACATTACAAAAAATAACACCTAAAAATACCATTTTCCCTATTTCTGAGTGTATTTCTTCTTCTAACTTTCATCCCCTGGTAACTGACACATCTAGTCACTTAGTGGCCTGGCCTCTGACAGAAACCTTCCTTTTTAAGAACTCCAAATAGAATCCATGATCAGGTCCTGTTGTGTTTACCACTAAAATCTTGTATCTAATTCTCTACTTCTCCATTAGAACTATTATGTAGTTCGAAGTACACTAATCCCCTGGAAGAGAGGTCTGGGCTGTATGGAAATATTTTGCTTATCACTATATATTGGTAGAATAAGATAATTACCTTGTAGGGCTAACAAAACACTAAACATCTACAGTGCATATGCCAATTTTACCCAATGAAGTTTTTTTTTTTTTTTTTCCCTGACACTGGATTTATTCTAACAAAGAGAATTTAATATAGAAAAGTGGTTAAACAGATGTAGTAGGACTTAGAGCATTGTAAAAACAAAATGGAGATACTGACGTATCACAGAAATAATAACTACAGAGAGTGACTCTCATCCCTAGGACTGGGGAAACAAAGGGAGGCAGATGTGGTTATCAGACTCTAAAGTTTAGAGGTAGGGCCCCAGAGGAGGTGGACTTAGGAGGAGACACTGCCCAGCTTGGAGGTGGTACCTGAGGAGTTCAGAGGAGGAGGCTGCAGAGCTGAAACTCAAAGAACCAAGGAAGGGGGAACAGCCTGTCTACAGCTGGTGCCTTCAAGGATGCCAATGAGGCTGGTTCTGTGGGCATAGAAAGAAACTGGAAATTGGAACCAACCACTTCCAGAACCAATGGCAGCTGCCCAGGGAAGTGCTCATCATCCAGGTGATACAGATGGGGAGAATTCCCTTCTGCCTAGATTCCAGGCAGCCCCTGGCACAACCTATTGGTAGAACCATATAAGGGAAAATACATGTAGGTTGCAGGGCCCCAGTTTTAGAATCATATATCATTAATTAGGAGGGCAACTTTGGTACTTAGAGACAATAATTTTATATCCATTATTTCTCAGTGTTGAAAGGCATTTACTAGGTAGTTAATTAGGCATGATGTTTTCTAGTCACTATGTTTTCTATCATGTCAACTCTCCAGTCTATAGACTCTTCATCATTTTTACTGCTATTTTTAAAAATCACTGGTCACATGGACAGTATTTCCAGTCAACGTTAGAATTATTTTTTCTATAAAAACTCTTTTAAAAAACAAAGAAAAAGAAAATTTTAAAAAAGCAAAAATATATGATTAACAATGAAAAGGCTACTGTGAAAAATGTAAAATTTTTCAAATATTATATTAAAAGTAATATTGCACACTAGTTTTAATACTCTATTTTCATAGTTAGGATCATTTGTGTGGCTATATTCATAATGACTACTTTTACTCTAAATATAACACTGATGTCACTGTCTAAGTATTACAATAAAGTTCATTGTGTCTGGTCGAAGAGGTACATGTCTTCTGCCAGTATCGATGAAATTATGACAAACTAGTTTATTAACCTGTAAATTGGCTTAAATCTCAAACCATTCCTAGTTCTTGAGAAAAGTGATAAACATTTTCACACACACATGTATACACACACACACACACACACACACATCTACTTTTAGCTAAAGGATCAGAATACAATACAGGGTCTAATTCTTAAATACAAACCATACATTTTTCTTTGTTGCATAAATATATTTTTCCTTTTTTATTCAAATATCACTTAATAATCTTCTCTTGTTTAAATTCAATATTATTATTTTTTTAAATCAGCCCTTTCAAATTGTGTTTTGGAAACTGCTCTTCATGCTTGTGAAAGTCAACTGAATGTATCTCTTGCCAATTCTACATTTACTGAGGCAGCTTGAAATCAGCCATGATGACGGTAGTAAAATGGAGTGTTAACTAACACTATGGTGGTAATAATTTTTCAATATATAAGTGTACCAAATCAACAAAATTATATCTCAATTATATCTCGTATAAGCTGCAAAAACATATTCTGGCAATTGCCCAGGACCAAAGATAACTACCTGCAAACCAGCAGTAGGAAAACCAAGAATTATTGTAACTATGGTCATATTAAAAAAAAAGGAAAAAGAAGAGAGAATATTTTGCTTGTCTTCACATTTGATGTAGGTGGGAAATCTTGCTATTTTGTTTGTAACTTTCTTATATGTAACAAAAGCTTCTTTCATTGCTTTTCTGTTTCTTTATATGTCCTTTAATACTATAAAATATAAAAATTATTTAAATGTCATTAGTTAACAGATTATTTTTACTTTAAAAAGATCCTTTCCCTACATATCATTTTAGTAAAAAAACTTTAAAAATTACATAAAGACATCAAAAACTAATGATAAAATGTATGGTGATTAACATAACATAATAAAAAAAAAGAAATGTAACAGGCAAAAAAAATTTAAAAATTACATAAATAGGATGAAATGTGTAACAGAATAAGTTTTAATATTTGCCAATTAGTTTTTTCATAGATACATTTTAAGTAAAGATGTTTAACATATTTAATGCAAAGCAGAGTATGTTATTTTATATTCTAAGAAGCAGATGTATATTTTCCAAAATAATAGCAATACCAGTAGGGAGCTATCCATTTAAGAAAGAATGCATTATTGTGCTTAAAACAGATAAAGGAATTTTCTTTCATGAAGTCAATGCCTTTGGAAGGATGCCAAGAGTATGACAGAACTAGAAATAAATATTTGAACCTCTGACACCATAGTGTCTCCATTCACTATATAGAATTTCCTGCCCCAAAATGTATAAATTAGGAGAAACTGATCCACAAAGATAGCTTGTATATAGATGTTTTCTTGTTGAAATTTAAAGTAATTGACAAATTGAGAGACTATTTGTTCAATAGAACAGGTATTTTATTTTTTTTAAGATTATTTATTTTAGGAAGAGTGTGTGAGCAGGAACAGGGGCAGAGGGAGAGGGAAAGGGAATAGACTACACACTGAATGGGGAGACTGACATGGGGCTCAATCTCAGGACCCCATTTTTATGACCTGAGCTGAAACCAAGAGTTGGATGCTTAACTGACTGAGACACCCAGGTGCCCTGAACACAAGTACTTTAAAATTAGGCACAATGGATGACTATAGTTAAATTTGACCCCCAAAATGGGATGGACCAATATTTAAATAGCCTTTGACTTGTTAAAGGAAGGATGTCTTTGTCAAGATTAAATATAAATGAAAGGCCCCACTTTAAAGCAGTGGACATTGCTTTTAAAAAAGATGATACTAATAGTGATTCTCAAACATCCTCTTTATTATAATATTATAATAGAGTATTATGTCAATTAATATCAAATGATCTTATTAGGTCCTTTAGAAGAGATTACCCATTGCATCATTTTAAGCTTTTCTTACTAAATACATCTCCTTATTTGGAAGTATGTTAACTTAGGAAATTCTTTACAGAAAAAAGAACACATTCCAGCCAGTATCCATGCTTCATCCCATGTATATTTTCTCACTGTGAAGCCTTTACAGAGTATGGTTTCAGTAAAGCCACCATGGATCATTACCATAAAATATCCTCACAAAAGCAGCTAATATCTAATTGAAACTGACTCCTTGTATTAGATAAAAGCTTGAGGGTGAAAATAAATGATTGCTGTGAAAGACTTCTTTATTCTGTAATCTAGAAAATGCAAAATTAGTAAACCACAGAGGGTTAATTTACACAAAGGAAAGATCACTGATTCACGTCTACTCCATATACATTTGCTTTGGGTCTAAAACAGTCTTCTCAATAAATTACAAAGTTGATAATTTGATAAGAACCTGCTATTAGTACCAGGAGAATATGATCCAATTCATTCCAAAGAATGAAGCTACACTTGGGGAAAGTCTGCTCAGCAGACAGGTATAGCACTCATTCCGTGGTTCCTGTCCTGAATTAGTTTGCCGTATTCAAAGCAATACGAAAAATGATCATGGGCTCCAGCTTTCCTTAATACATTTCAACTTACAACTATATTCTGATATATGCTCTCGTTGGTGCATTTCTCTTTCTCCTTTTGGAGTTGTAACCATAGGAGTTGTTTGAATGTAAGTAACATGTCATAGATACATTTGCCTAGTACACTCACTTATTTCTGACTTTTTTTTATTTCTGACATTTTAATAATACATATATAATTCATTATTTTAAATTTTATTATAAATATACTATGTTGTAACAGTTAACATTTATTTAGTTGCAAATAACCAAAAATTACTTCAAATAGGCTAAAGTATTTTATAGGAAATTATAAGACTTTCTTTCTAGACATAGAAGCAAGGCATGCATCAGGGAATGGAAATTCAATCGTAATACAAAGAATTCTGTCTCATTTTCTGTGTCTCTGTCACACATTTTTTCTTCCCTTATTCCCTCCCTTTCCTTTTTTCTCCTTTTCTTCTCCTTATCAAAACTGATCCTCTAAACATAAGATTCTAATGTATTAAGAATTAGAATTAAGAGCAAACTTTTACTGAAATTAGCATGGAATTTGACACAAATTTTAAGCCAGAAATCTATAGGAATATATAATATTGGTTGATATAAACCTTAATATATAAAACAAGGTAGCTTATTAATCACAATAAAATTTTCCTTAGAAATACTTATTTTCACATATGCAGAAGTCACACTTTTTGGCTATTTTATGTAATGCAAAAAATTAACATCTAAAAGTTTCCTTTTTTCTAATTGATTCTCTTTCTTAATTTCTAAAAGTCAGAAATTGCCTATTGTAAATCAGTTGACTGAATTAATGACAGAATGTGTGCTTTTTTTTTTTAATAAGACATTAGCTTGATTTCAGTATTATTAGGGACCTTTCAGCTCTAAATACAACACCAAAAAAATAATGATATATATTTTTTTATCATGGGGGAGATTAAAGTAATAAAGTTCGCATGGGGCCACCCTACAAAGTAAAAATCAAAATAAAAAGTACTTGTATATTAAAATTAGTACACTTTCTATAATATACAACATATTAGAAAATCTGTTTTATATTAGCCATGTAACATATAATAGAAAACAAATTATCCAATTGTGAGCAATTAGCACTTTCATTTGGATACAGCTTGAAAAAAACATAGTCTTCTTTTTTCATAATGAGAGCTAAATCTTAGCCATTTTCATGAGTGCCACCAATCTGGCAAGTTTTCATGAGAAAGTCAATGATTTGAAGTGTCAATTCTCTAAAAATATAGTTGAAACAAAATAACACATTAACCACTCATGGATAATGTAAATCATTTAAAAGAACAGAGAAAACAAGTACATCACAGTTAAATTCTAAATTAGCAAAAATGCTCTTTCCTGATTTATATACTTTTTAACTGTTGTTCTTTTTCATATAGAATCTCTGATTCATTACATTTACTGAGAAATCCCAAAACTTAAAACTAAAGTTGTGAAAGTTAAAAACCAATTTATTTTCTGATTAAAATACTAGAAATATCACTTTGTCCTTCTATGAGTGTATTTCTTAATAGAGGTAAAGGAACAAATAGTGTATTATTTATAGTGGAAGATGTTCCTGATAAGTCATTGAAAATTAGAAAACCAAAAGCCAAAATGAAATCCACACATTTTTAATATAGGTAATGTTTGTATGCAAACCCTATCATTCAAGATCTCACTCATGTACCTACTGATATGTGCAAATAGGCAACAGCTAAATGACAATAAAACACTAAGCTTTATTTTTGGGCCAGGAAACTGTGCAGTAAGTCCCATATTATAGGGAAGCTTGTTAAAGCTAAAGTGGAAAATATAGTATGCTTTCTTTTTAACCATAGCTGATTGAAAACAACTAAGTAGCCTTACAAAGAGAATATGATACATTCTTCATGGGTCTACCAAAGATGGTTCCTGCCTGATTTGCTTTTTCCATGGAGACATATAACAGGAAGTTGAGTCTCAGGCATTAGATAAAGAGATATCCCAAGAAGGCAAGAGAGAATCTTCAAGCCATAAGCAATTGCATTTAACCCAGTGACCATACCCATTGGTAAACACAAGAATGTTTCTTGGAAATGGTGATCCAAGAGTTTGCTCAACAGATTAATGACATCCTTAGGGAGCAGTGAGCCAGACTTGGAGGGAGCTGCAAGTTCCTGCCCAGCACTTTCATAGGATGCTAGAAGATCTTACCTCTGTAAGTGACGTCAAAGAATACCTTTTACACACATTTTGTAATTTCAATACATTTTATCATTCATTCTTACTTTTTATCATAAAAAAATAGTGTCTTAATTACCATTGTAGGACACTTAATAAAGAGAGAAAACATTACCTTAAATATAATTTTTAAAAACTCTTAGAATCTTTATAAACCTGCACTAAAATAAATATCTAGCTATATTATATTCAAAAACTATGTATTCTAGGGCGCCTGGGTGGCTCAGTTGGTTAAATGACTGCCTTCGGCTCAGGTCATGATTCTGGAGTCCCTGGATCGAGTCCCCCATCGGGCTCCCTGCTCAGCAGGGAGTCTGCTTAGCCCTCTGACCCTCCCCCCTCTCATGTACTCTCTCTCTCATTCTCTCTCTCTCTCAAATAAATAAATAAAAATCTTTAAAAAAAACTATATATTCTAATCCATTATACTCTTGGGACATGGATAAAATACAAGATTAAAGTCACGTGAATTATATTGTTATTTTTGACATTATATCTCCATGATATACCAGAGCCGTTAAAATATTAAACATTGTTCTCATTTTGTTTCCAATTTTCTAGACTAGAAGCTTAGTCTTAATTTATTTTTTTAAAGATTTAATTTATTTATTTTACAGAGAGACACCCAGTGAGAGAGGGAACACAAGCAGGGGAAGTGGGAGAGGGAGAAGCCGGCTTCCCGCTGAGCAGGGAGCCTGTTACGGGGCTCAATCCCAGGACTCTGGGATTATGACCTGAGCATGAAAGCAGGTGCTTAACGACTGAGCCACCCAGGTGCCCCAGCTTCGTCTTAATTTAAATGCATTTTTAAAGGGATCTGTAAATCTTACATTTTATAAAGTAATTTGTATTTCTCATTTCTGTAATCCCCTTAAAATTGTATTAGCAATAAATATTGCAGAGAATATGGTTTGTATGTATGAATGAAATATGACTACTATACTACTGGAAAGCTAAAATCAACATTTTTGGAATCATTAAAAGCTACTGAACTTTAAATATGATTTAAATTTCCTCAATCAAATGAATTCAAGCTGCATTTAGAAGGCAACAGGGAGACAAAAGACGTACTTGTTTTGATCTGATATGTTCACAGGGAAGCATGATTCTAAGGGTCACCTTTTGCTGGAGCTGATTCAAGCAGGTGAGGTATACTTCTGCTGCCAGCAATGAGAGTATCTTCATCATGACAACTTTCTTTTGGGGGCAGTTACTGACTATAGTAACAGCTCTCTTGATAACCTGGTTCTGCAGGGCCGTGTTTGTTTCATATTTTGAGTCAACTCTGAAAGGTCAAAGTAACACTTATTTTCAACCTTCTAGATTATTCTGAAAGTCACTTAATTTATAGAATGCAAATGTTTTGTACTCTAAATAAATCAATAAAAATGAGCACCCAGAATAATTACAAGCAATAATTATCAATAAAATAGGAATCTAATAATGATTTTCTGATTTGCTTGAGTATGAAGGTATTAATAATCTACTCAGGATTAGGAAATGGGGTACTAGGATCCCATGGAATGTGGTGATACACTGTTAGGTGTGCTGCTGGAACCTATTACGGAATAACAAATAAGGCTGCCAAGAACCTTCTAGCTTTCCATCATCAAGAGATAATATTATCTTGTTGGTTTCTGCTTCAGGGCAAGAAGCATTGCAAACAAGAAGCATTATGACCTCCTAGTATTACCTTTCCTCAGATCAAGATAATATACAATATACGGGGAACCAGTCAAACATCACTAGGAAAAAAGCAATGCAGACGCCTAGGCTTTCGGAGCAAATCCACGTACACTTTAAGAAATAATTATCATGGAAATAGATTTTCCTTTGCTACTGAGATCTAACAGATGTTTAATATTTGAAGTTGAGACATCAAAAGACAATGATTCTAAAATACTGTCATAAATTGGGTGTTGTCTGATCCACCTAGTCTAATTTCTGTCAGACTGCAGCACACATCTAGTGGAAGTTGGAAAAATTAGATCCTTCATGCAGTTTCTAAAGTCACAAAGAATTGCTTGAGCTGGTGACTCATTTCCTAGTGCTCTTTCTTTTCACAGAACTGTCACCTTTACCTCTACTCATGTTAATGGCCTGTGGGTTATTCTCAATATCCAGATCATGGAATAACAAAATACTGAACTTCATTCAAAGGTAATTCTTCATGATATGTTGACACCAGGCAGTAATGGACTCCTGTAGATTGTAGGTTAGTGCAGGGTGGTCAAGGCCCAAAGAACAATGTTCTATGCCTGATATGACATCTATATAATAATAATGGATAGTAAATTTCATTGGACCATATCAGTCACAGTATATATGACAATATGTTTTCATTGTAATAAATGTTTACACTGGGGATGGATTTATTACTGTTGTCCACCATACTTTTGACATTAGCACCACCATGAAATACCAGAATATCTTCTTAATTACCATTGCATACCATACAGTTTTCTTTCTTTTTTTTTTTTTAAGACGGGGAGGGGCAGAGGGAGTGGGAGAGAAAATCTTAAGCGGGCTCCACATTCAGCACAGGGTCTGATGCAGGGCTTGATCTCACAATCTTGAGATCATGACCTGAGCCAAATTCAAGCGTCAGACACTTAACCAACCGAGCCACCCAGGTGCCACCAGATAATTTTGTTTCTGAACAAAAAACTCATTTAACAACAACAACAAAAAAAACAAAACTCATTTAACAGAAAAAGACATCAGACAATGGGGTTATCTCATGGGAAGGTTAACTGATTTTGTCATGTTTCTCATGGAGAAGTAACAACAGGTCTCAGAATGAATGGAATGGATTCTAGAAGACTCAGGCAGCCAGCTGGGAGATAAACCTTGCAACTTTAAGCTGCTGTACCATAAGATTTGTTATATACTTTGATGTAGTAAACATTTCTTAGTGTTGTTTCTCCCATTGTTAGAACATATGGGTCCAGAAACTACAGAGCAATATAGGTAGAAGTGGGAGTGTTACTAGTTACTATGTAACTACAAATTTGCAAAATTTTTACTTCCATCCTCTATACCTTGAGCCTCTGTTGTTTAGAATCTTAATTTCTAAAGTAAAAGGTTCTACTGGGGGCTCAACAACATTTCCGATAAATTGGACATTTCAAACTGCCACCTAGCTATTTTGGACTTCCTAAAACCCAGGAAAAACAAGAAAGAAAAAAAGGAATTATTGTGTGAACTAGATCACAATTTTAAAGGGGAAAAGAGCTGGTGCAAAACAATGTGGGCAAAAAGGTATATGTTTACATTGACAATTGCAAACACTTTTAGGACTGCAGTCTCAGTGATAATTCTGAAACAACACAATAAGAACATGAAGGCTCAGATATTTCAGGAAAAAGATTGGTGTTGTACCATGGTAAAGAACCTTGTCCAGAGGAGAAGTTGTCTTTGAGAAAAGGAAATATGAAATGTATAATGAGGAATGAAAATATAGCTTTTCTAAATCTTTATATACTTAATAAGATAGCTTAAAATGTGCAAGGCCATAATCAAAACTAAAAGGATAAATAAACAAATTATAAAGCATAGTCAATGACTTTAACACACCTCTCTCTCAAAAGGCAAAAGAACAAGTATACAAAAATAAATTTCTAGTTAATATAAATAACAAAATAAACAAGTTTGACAAAATTGACATTTATAAAATGTGGCATTCAATAACTGCAGAATACCTTTTAAAGAATGCTTGCAACATTTATAAAGTTCTGGTTCATACATAAAGTCACAAACAACTTAAAAATGATCAAAATTATTAAGAGTATATTCTCTGATCATAGTAACATTATGTTAAATAATAAAATAAAACTAGAAAAATGCTAACAATTTGAAAATGAAGTAACACACATCTAAATAGCCCAAAGTCAAAGATAAGATCATACTAGAAACAAGAGCATATTTTAACTGAGAGATAATAAAGACATGACATATCAAGTATTGTGAAATGCAGTTAAAGCAATGTTTAGAAGAAAATGTAAACCAGCTAAAATTCAATGATTTAAGCTGCATTATTATGAGGAAAAAGAAACCAAAAACAAACAAATCAAACCTAAGGATATTAAAAATGTATATTAATAAAAATAACAGAATAATTCAATGATAGGGAGAACAAAGGTGAACTAAAGAAAGCAAGAAAGAAAGTTGGCGTTTTGAAAGATTAGGAAAATTCATAAACTACTAGCTAGAACTTATGTAGGAAAAAAAAGAGAGAGAGAAACACAAGTTACTAATATTAGAAATAGAGAAGAATATATCAGCAGAGGCCACAGAGGTATCAAAAATGTTAATATTACTATAAAACGTAATTAAATCAATAAATTTGATATGTTGGGTAAAATAAACCAAAGCCTAAAAATCGCGCCACGTAACACAGGTGATCAAAAAAATAAGAAAAGAAACTAATTTATAATCTTAGATGTCAGGATAGCAGTTATTTTTGCAGAAAATAGTACCTAGCCGGGACTCCCCAGCGAGCTGCTCGAAATGTGGATATGTTATGTTTTTTGGTATTTTGGGTCCCTAAACCCAGTTCCAACATGTGTGGGGTGGGGGGAGGAGCAGGCTACATAACACCAAACAATTCTTGGATGTCAGCAGGGTGTTTAGGAATTCAACTCAGTTCTGGTACCATCTACAGAAGGACACCATCATATTCCACAGGTTAAGGGCTCAGTCCTACAAGACTGCGCACCACCCAACTTCAGATGCCAGTCTCAAGCTCAGGCTGTTACCTGTGCTTCGGTTCCTACAACCTCCTCCCGGAGTAGACTAAATTGCTAGAGTGGCTCATAGAACTGAAAGAGATGTTTTACTTGCTGGATTTTCAGTTTGGAATGAAAGGACCAGTCAGTAACAGCCAGATGGAAGAGATGCATAAGGCAAAGTGTGGGGAAAAAGTGGTGGGGCTTCTGTGCCCTCTTCAGGGCACCATTCTCCCAGCACCTCCTCGTGTTCACCAACCAGAAAGCTCTCCACACCCGGTTTTTTCGGGTTTTTATGGAGGTTTCATTATATAGGTATGACTGATTAAGTAATTGAACACTGATGATTGATTCAAATTTCAGCCCCTTTCCCTCCCCAGAAGACAGGGGTGAGACTAAAAATTCCTAACTTCTTGGGGCACCTGGGTGGCTCAGTCGGTTAAGCGTCTGCCTTCAGCTCAGGTCATGATCCCAGGGTCCTGGGATCAAGCCCCACATTGGGCTTCCTGCTCAGCAGGGAGCCTGCTTCTCCCTTTCCCTCAGCTGCTCCCCCTGCTTATGCTCTCTGTCAAATAAATAAATAAAACCTTTCACAAAAACAAAAATTAAAAAAAAAATTCCAGCCTTCTAATCACAGGGTGGGCTCCTTCAGTGTGATTGGTTCCTTAGGTGAGGGCATTCCAAAAGTCACCTTATTACCGTAACAAAAACACCAATAGCACTCTCCTCACAGGAAATTCCAAGTTTTAGGAACTTTGTGCCAGAAAAGGGGATAGAGACCAAATAATGCCATTAGTTTCAGAAATTTCTTTGCAAATTTAGAGTTTTCTTTATATTCACTGTTTCTTTGCTTGGTTGTGTCAAATCTACTGACGAACCTATTGAAAGCATTCTTCATTTTTTTCACTGTGCTTTTTATTCTGAGCAGTTCTTTCCTACTCTTTCTTAAACTTCCCATCTCTCTCTTTATGTTACTTATCTACTCCTGCATATTGTCTACTATTTCCATCAGAGCCCTTTAGCATATCAATCAATCCTTTAAACCTCTCTGATAGTTCTAACATCTGTGTCATATCTGAGTATGTTTCTCATGATTGCTTTGTCTCCTCAAACTGTTTTTTTCACATACACACACACACACACATATATATATATATATATATATATATATATATGTAAAATTTAGAAAGCCAGACATACTGTACTGGGTACTAGGAACTAAGCATGAGGATTTATGTTAATCTGGATAGGAATTCAACTGTGCTTAATATTTTTGTCTCTACTTTGACTTTGTGCTTCTCTTAATTACTCTTCTTCAGGGGAAGTCTGCCTTGCAACTCAGGTATAATTCTTGTTATTATACTGGAGTCCTGTTGGTGTGGTGGTAAAATCAGGGGCAAGGGGAGTATTCTATAATCCTCTGATTAAATTTTTAACTGATAAAAATTGTTAACTGTAATAATATAATATTACAATAAATAAAACAGTATATCATTGTTTTGTTGGGAAAAATGCATAAAAGTTAACTATTAAAATATGGCAGCTTGCAAATCTTATGTTTCTCTAGTCAAGATAAGCACTATTAAATTTTTGAAAAAGAAAAGCTCAGTGTACCTTGGAATAATTAGGGAAGACTTATCAGTGTTACCAAATCTGAAGGATGATTGGAAATAAAACAATCAGAGGCATTCTGTATGATCTAGAAAGACATGTATAAAGAATGTTGGTTGAACTGTCTTTAGTTAGTTGAGCTTGGTTTAAAGGACTCATAAAAAAGAAAATGTAACTCCTCTTTAAAAATATGACATTTGGCCAGTTACTGAGAGGTTCAAACACATGTTAGAGAAATTTTACTCTGTCTTTCAGGAAGCACTAATCTTTGAAGATATTTGAGCAAGTGAGTGCCAACATGAAAGCTGTATGTAAGGTTAAATAAACATATGTTCGCCTCCAAAAATAATTTTCTTTGAGATTTCCAGAAAAGAATACTGGCCCAAGAAGATTTCAGAGTCCTTAATACAATAACAATCTGAAAACTTTGTTAACACATGGAATCTCCCTTGGAAATTTTTAGATTGCTATTTCTCACGAAAGCCTGTTCTCCCTTTCCATAAGCTTTATATTTTAATATTTTGTTTAAAAATACTTGACCAGCTGTTCCACATTTTCTTTTACAGACCTCTACTTCGATACCCAAATGCCGACAAGATCTAGTGTGGACTCCCAATTTTATTCTCGTCATTAATTTTATCACTCAGGCCTCTTAAAACTTTCCCATTCTCCCACAAAACAACTGCCATGGTGTTACTCCTCCCTCCATTGTATTGTTCTCGCTTTCTACAGCTAACTCAGATTTCCTTCTCTATATTCATTAGGGGCTACCCCCACCAGATCTTCCTGTAATTATTGGGCATCTTAGTGGACATTTATATTTCAATTTCAAGACTGTATCCTATTGTTTATTTAACTTATTTCCAGAACTTCACTGTGATCATGACATTTTACAATGGTAGTTTCACAAATTTTTTTTCAATAAGCTTTATATTCTCTCTGGTAGATGGAAAATAGAGTTGGCTGGAGGTTTTCAATCTGAAAAAATATGTGTGACTTCTAATTGGAGAAATATGTTATGTCAATTATCTATTATTATTATTATTATTATTATTACTGTATCACCAACCTAAGAGCACATAATGGAGTAAAATGTCTTGGGTGATACACCGTTTAGTACTTTATTTTTGGTTATTAAGAGAATGGAAAAAATCCTAAAACTCTTCCTGTTCGTGGGGACTTATATACAACATAAAATTGGTATTTGAACAGATAAATTTGTTTGTGAAATAGTAGGCTTTAATTAAAGCTGCATAATAAGTAATGTTACAGCCATAGTGCAAATAATTTGTCTTCCAAGATTAAATTATTAACATGTTTTATAAACCTTATATGATTTATACAATGCTAATTAAAGTGTAATGAAGTAATGTTATCAAAATATGACCAATGTTTCCAGTTCAAAAACAACTTACAGAAGATCCATTTCATAAAATGGTATAAGTAAATTACTTGTCTGTAGTACTCACATAGTGTATGCACATTAGAATTTAATGAGAAACATTTACATGAGATTTAAATGTTGCATTTATTAAAATCATATTTAAACTCTGAATCAATTTGGACTGTAGCTCGTATCTATTTTTCCCTACAAATATCTTTAATAGGAGAATTGTGTTTTGATCTTCTAGGGAATCAGTTTACATTCACTTACATAAAACACTGCATTCTTTGGAAAGATACAATTATTACTGATCTACTATGCTTGAGGGGAAGGAATCTGTATTAAGCTAGCAGACATGAGATTCAAGAACATTAAGCCAAACGTCAAAGTGAAAAAAAAAATAAAGGCAAATGACCAATGGTTGAGGAATAGAAAATAAAGCATCTAATCCTTTCAAGTCTTACTAGCAGAGTTTGTTTCCTTTTTCTTTGTTTTTGTCCACCAAAATATTAGTTACAATTACCTAGTGCCTATTAAAAAACACCGTCCTAGATTCAGTAAATGTTGCCATTATTATTTCCTTCCAAGATATTCATAAGCTTTCCTAAAAAGCTTGTTAAATTGTATCCATCTTTTATAAAAGAAAAAAAATAAGCAGATGTTGGCTTTTTGTGTGATGAGTTTTAATATAGTTCACTCTTCTTAGACTCCTTTAAAGTAATTAATCTGGGAGAGATCAAAATTCTAAACAACATGTAAATTTAATTAAATTTAAAAAAATTACATCTCATTTAGATTTTCTGCATAATTTGGAATGGAATCTTTCTGTCCTGTATGTGTACTAATTAGCTAAAGAAAAGAGGAATTAGAAACAAAATTTCCTAAAGTGTGTCTCACAGCTCAATCATCTTGAGAAAAATTTTATGCGTCATCATCTATAAGTCACAGTTGCTTTAGAACAAGAAAGGACTTTAGAAAATGTTAACTTTTTAACTCTGAATTTTTCAAACTTTTTCACCATGAAATCAACTTCCATGAAATAATTTGCACATCTTAGGCATCATTGCTCCCAAGAAATACTACTTTGTGGCCATGCCAAAAATGCGTAGAAATATCAGTGATAACATACTCTAACCTCTTTATCATATATGAGAGAAAAAATAATTGCCAAAAAGTAAAGTGACTTGCTTGAGCTTAGAAGCAGAATCAGGAAAAAAGATTTTGCTTCTAGTTCGCACTCCAGTGCGGGAGGAGGAAAACAGGTATTATATATGGGCTTAAAATAATGCTGAAAATCAGGCGCCTGGGTGGCTCAGATGGTTAAGCATCTGCTTTCACCTCAGGTCATGATCCCGAGGTCCTGGGATCGAGCCCCACATGCTTCTCCTTCTCCCTCTGCCTGCTGCTCCCCTTGTTTGTATGCTCTCTCTAATAAAAAATTAAAAAAAAAATCTTTAAAAAATAATACTGAAAATCTTATCTATTTTGCATTCATTTGATCAATTGCTATTTTGTAGATGTATGTTATTAATGAATACTTACTCAGACATGATCTTTACGCATTCTGTAGTTGTCGAAAATGCTTTTAAACAACAAAAAGTAAAAAAGTATATGTAATTTAGTAAAATATTGAATAATGAAGATAACTTGATATAGGCTTTTAAAGATCTTTGTTTAGCTTAGAATAAAGCTAAACAAATAATGGCATCCTCATATTAAGTATTTAATAGATGTTGACTAGGTCACTACATGGATTTTGACCTCATTCTACCCTAATACTTTATCATTTTGACTCAGTAATATATACCTCAATAACCCACAAATTCTTAAAATAAGGCTGAGAGCTTCAAAGTCTGATTTTGTTTGGATTCTTGCTCTTATCTGGAGAGATAACTTTCTGACATTTAATTTTATGTTTTTTAATATAGGGATAATGATATCTCCCTTACAGTTTGTAATGAAGCTTAAATGAAGTAATATATGTGAAATACTTGGTTTATGCCCCAGAAATTGTGTCTATTATCATAATAATGAAATTTCAGGACTAAAATACTTTTACTACCATCTAATTCAATCCTTTCATTTTACAGATGTAGAAACTATCTTAAAAAGCTAAGGGTGATTAAGATTACAAAGCAAATGCATAATTTGCTTTCCTGATTTGGGTTCTTTGTGATTTCTTAACTGTTGTACCATTTGTTTGCTCATAGTTTTAATCCTCATTTTAAATACCCTTTGAATTTTTAGAAACTCATAGAGATCAAGAAGACTTCATAAATAAGAGAAAAATCTCTAATTATAGAGTTGAGGGTACAAGATATATATATTTGGTTATCTCAGAACTCTCTAACACACCTTAAAATTAAAAACTGCCTAGACCATTCATAAATGCAGCTGTTCAAATACATAATTACTTTCTATTAACTGGAATAATCTAATTAAGAGTTCTCCATTATCTTTCGACCATAACACACCCCTAGTTACAACATCTTTCACGGTAATGATTTTTTTTAAAGATTTTATTTAATTATTTGAGAGAGAGAGAATGAGAGATAGAGAGCACGAGAGGGAAGAGGGGCAGAGGGAGAAGTAGACTCCCGGCTGAGCAGGGAGCCCGATGTGGGACCCGATCCCAGGACTCCAGGATCATGACCCGAGCCGAAGGCAGTCGCCCAACCAACTGAGCCACCCAGGCGCCCTCAAGGTAATGATTTGTGTGTGGAGGGTGGGGAGACAGTGGGATTTGGGGATAGTGGAGGAAAGAGTACTTAAGCTGTATCAGGTTCAGAGAATAAAAGCATGGGAGCTTTTGTCCATCTTCTTTCTTAGATATGGTTGTAGTTACTTTTTTGCTTGTTTGTTTTGTCTTTATATATAATTAGGGCAAAGGAAGTATTATATGCTTAATATGCAAGATGCGAAAAAGAAAAAAACAACTTCTTTAATTTACTTCAAGTTTCCTTAGGTGACACTTGTTAGTCTTTAAATAATTTTTATTTATTTATATTTTTTTAAAGATTTTATTTATTTATTTGAGAAAGACAGAGAGAGACAGAGAAAGAGAAAAAGCATGAGCAGAGGGGAGGAGGAAGAGGGACGGGGAGAGGAAGAAGCAGACTCCCCGCTGAGCAGGGAGGCCAATGTGCAGCTCCATCCCAGGACCTGAGATCATGACCTGAGCCAAAGGCAGACGCTTAACCAACTGAGCCACCCAGGTGTCCCTGTCTTTAAATAATTTTTAGAAATTAATTTTAATTTACCAGTAGACTTTTTACTTTACCACTTTGTATTATTTGTTTTAGTGGTTGCTCAAGAAACTACAGTAGACATTCTTAACTTTTCACAGTCTACTCATAATTATTTTTGTACTACTTCACCTAAAATTCAGAAAACCTACAATTGTGTAATTTTGTTACCTCTACCTTTATGCTACAATTGCTATTATGAATTTTATTATTATAAATCTACAAGATGTTAGACTTTTTCTTTTAAATGGCCATATGTATTTAAGCCTTTCAATCTTTCCCTAAAATCTTAATTTTCATATGCTCTCGTTCAGCATGTTAACATATTTTGTAGGTGTCCTGGTAACAGAATTTCTTAATTTTTTTATTTAGTTTTCAGTTTTTTGATTAGCTGCAAAAGTCTTTATTTCTCTTATATTTTTTAGGGATTTTTTACTGGGTATTTTTTCCTTTGTAGAAGTTTACTTGAAATGTTCTTAAACAAGGTTTATTTTGTAATTTTCCTGCTTGAAGTTCACTGTACTTTTAAATCTTAAAATTATGTCTTATGTCTCATCTGAGGAATTTCAACTATTATTTTTTAAGTGTATTCTTTTTTATTTGTAAATTTAGTAAAGTTGAAAAAATTGATTAAAATTACAAAATCTAGAAAAAAAATTACAAAATCTAGATTGTGTCCCTTTACTACGTGTACAATGAATATGAAATGATTGTTATGAAAGTGGCCTTCATTGGCAACTATATTGAAACAGTATTTTAATTGGTTGAATATCATTTCAAAACCATATATATAGATGACATGCATGGCGACATTTTAAAAACAATGATTTTTTTTCTCCTTTTTGTCTAAATTTATATTTTTCTTCATCTAATGCCTATGGTATGAGTAACTTTCAATAACCAATTATTGCATAGACAATTCAACTACATATGGAAATGGTTCACATATAAGAATTTTCTAAGGACTCCTGGGTGGTGTGGCTCAGTCAGTTAAGTGTCTACCTTCGGCTGAGGTCATGATCCCACGGTCCTGGGATCAATCCCCACATCCGGCTCCTTGCTCAGCCTGGAGCTACTTCTCCTTCTGCTTGCTGCTTCCATTGCTTGTGCTCTCCTTCTCTGACAAATAAATAAAATCTAAAAAAAAAAAAAAAGAAAGAAAGAATTTTCTGAAATTTAATTTTAGTCTTTTCTTCCTTCAAATGTGTTCCTTATAATGTAGTTTTAATCAAAGTATACAAATGACTTTGTATCCTATTATAAAGAAATTGTTTTTGGGCTAATGGTTATAGTAAAACTTCAGCAAAATATCAGAACAAAATGAAATTTAAGAAAAATTAAAAATCCATCCAAATTGATTTCTCTGTCTCTTTTTACTATCCCAAATACTTCCAGTGACAATTGGTCATCCAAACTTGTAACTCTGAAAGTCACTCTTAAATTTTCCATTTTCTTTGCTCTCCATAGTAAGTCCTATGATTCCTCTTCACAAATGTAGTTCATATTCAAATGCGAACTATATTAACTAATTATTGCAATAGATTATCTTAACTACTCTAATTGAAATATATATATATACATATATATACACACACACACACACACACACACACACACACACACATACACACACCCAAACAATGTTTGGCATAAAGATACAATGATACACAAAGGTGAAAATGATCAATTATAAATGGAATTATGATCAAGGATGGCAGAACAAAGAGATTAATAGATGCACCTTAGATATAGAGGTTCAGTCCAGGGGTCCCAATTGGCTCAGTCAATTGAGTGTCCAACTCTTGATTTTGGCTCAGGTAAATGATCTTGGGATCATGGGATGGAACCTCAAGTTGCTGAGCACGGAGTCTGCTGGTCCCTCTCCTTCTGCTTCTCCCCCAACTCATGCTCTCTTTCTCTCAAGTAAATAAATACAATCTTAAAAATAAAAAGTTCATTCTAGTTTGAGGGGACACCAGCATATACAAAAGCCTGGAGTCATGGAATGGGATATTTCATTTAGTTAAGTCTATATAATTTGTTATGACAAGCAGAAGGGTTAATAATAGTCTCTGTGTTTGATATTATGGGAAGGAGAAATTCATATTGTCCTATAAAATTATGTGAGATGAAAAGTTACTAAAATGTTAGAATAATTTGGTAATATGCTTCTATAAGATTTTTTGAGTGTTTTGATTCAGAGAGTAGGCAGGTTAGAAGGGGTTTCTAATAATCTCAACAAGACAATTTAGAAGAGATTATTGCTTTAGTCCTAGAGTGAAAAGATGGATTTAAGCAGTAACAGTGCTGATTCAAAGAAAGCAACAAGTGTGAGAACTATAAGGAGAATACTGGCAGAATATATCAAAAATTAAATGCTACATAAAAGATAGATGCAGTCCATGTTTAATGTTAGACTTATTTTCATGGTATTAGTAATAAAAATTTTAAAATATAGGATAACAAGATGGTAGTGAGGAAAACATGAATGTGTATTTTTATGAGATTGAATTGAGGGCCTGTGCTTGTCAGTATAATGTAGGTGTAAAGTGTAGGGTTTGTGATAAAACAACTATCAGATTAATTAACAAAAGCAGCAAGCCTTCCACTGTGTCAATTTTGGTACATTGCTCAGTTTCTCTGTGCTAAATTTCCAACCAATGCAAAATGGGACAATGATGTTATCTACTGATTCATTGATTGTGAGGATTAAATGATGCATTATAAGAAAGGCGGTGTTTAGAATAGCACCACGTCTATGGGAAACACTGATTAATGTTGAATAATATTATCCGCCAAAGACAAATTCCAATAGCTACCTCATTGTGTGGTAGGGTAAATACACAGTATTATGTTTTGAAGCTGTCATACTCCCCAACATGTAACAATTTATATAAATAGTATCTGTAATCACTATGCATGGGAAAATATCTAGAATGAGATGTAGCTGTCTATATGTCTGTAAAAAGATCCATATTAGAAATATATTTTTGACATTCTATAGGTAGTTGTTGGAGAAACATATGCCTAGATTAAATCTCTCAGTGAGTAAGAAAACATGTTGGTCAAAGGCAGAATCCTGAGTAAATACCAAAGTTTTAAGGGAAAGAGAGCAAAGGTATCTGGTGAGAAAAAAACTGGCTACTAGAAAGTTAGCATAGTGTACACCTGGATAAAAAGAAAATATTAAAGACAGTACAATGTTTTTAAAAGGAACATAAGAAAGAATATCAGAGAAAAGTACCTGGCTTTCAGATGATTAGTTTTTTCCTCTTCTCCTTTACTTTAAATCATATAATCCTAACAATTGTATCGTAAATTTGAAAGATAGAACTTTTTTTTTTCAGAGTTACTATCAGTAAGCAATGTCAAGTTGGAAAAGCAACACTTTTATAACCTTTGATTTTGTAACACCTTAAAAATAGTTCAGTGTCTGTTTACTTTTAGAAAAAGAAGGGGAGGTGTAACTAAAATTTTACTTCATTTAATCCTTGGTTCCAAATAGTCATTTGATTGCCAAGAAAAGGAGCTCATTTTTCTTCCTTGGGACTTTGTGTTTCTCCTTTTTTCTGGGAACATTTTAACAGTAGAAACTTTTTTGCAAATAAGAACTTTTGGTCATATTTTTCCTGAGTCTAATAAAACAAACATTAAGGGAGAAAACTTTGAAATGAGTAGGATTAGAAAATAATTTCCAAAAATTTCTAGCAGTTATCTTTGGACTATGGAAAGCCCTCTGTGGGAAGTATGACAGTTTACATAAGCCATAATGTTTCTTTTTATTTGATATGAAAGGATTGCCTTATACAGTTGTAGTTGAAAAACAAAAGGCAAATCATTCCTTTGAATACCCAAATAAGACAGGTAATAGGAGTAGACAAGAATGAGTCACAGAATTTCACTCCATTTTATAGAAATGGGGGCCATTAGACAAATATTATAGAATTTAAATTTACTATAAATTTTGGGGAAATACTTGGGGCGTAGGTTAGAGTAAAATATGTGTGCCCAAGATTGAGGTCCATGCCATATCTCAGGGCACACAACAATAATAAAATCATTTACTTACTATTTCAGTGCACATACACAAATACTTCACTGATAATCTTAAAGATTATCTTCTAATGCACTATATTTACTATATTTGACTTCCTTGTTCAATATATCCTTCATTTATGTGAGTTTGTATATAATGTTATGTCTATTTAAGCTTAACAAAGTGATAATAATTTTAATAAATGGATTATTTGAAGAATTGTTTTTATTTTTCTTTGCTTTAAAGTTTGAAGCTATGCACATTTATAACAAGGAAGATCCCACTGATGGCTTTTTTGAAAGATGTCGCATTGCAATAGAAATTAGGTCCCAATATCATAAACTATTAAAAAAATTTTGGCTGACTATATACCTGGATTGATTGCCATGAGGAATGTTAGAAATTAAGTCATCACACTCATGGAGGTTTGTATTTTCAAAATTCTTCAGTTTCCTGAATGGAGCTTTATATTCTCAAAATATGACCATCACTAGAATTAATTTTATGAAACAACAAACGTTATGAAAAGCCTAACCGTCACACCATTTATAAAGCAAACATGAAAGTGATGTCAATGTACAAAGCACAGATAGTTACTGAGTGCCAAAATTTGAACTGATCTTTTTCAGTTGATCATGCATAATTTAATGCGTCAGTCAATTGAGGCCGTCAATAGAAAAAAAAAAGGAAAGAAAAAAAAAACTTGTGGGAGGTGATTGGAAATGAACTTCTTTGAGCCAATAGTAACAATAAGTAGACTACAACATAGCAGTTCAAAAATACTATGGAATGACTTTTCTGTCTGTAGATTTAGATTTTGAAATTCTGGATATTTTTCCATCCAAAGTGCCACAGAATTCAAAGAATATTAGGTGATTTTTATTCCTTTTAATGGAAGGTGCTTTTTGAGATTAAAGCATTTTTGTAACTGTCAAATACATAGATACAAAATTTTAAAAGTTAAAAAACATAACTGAGGTTTTTTAAAACGATATAAAACCTTTATTGACGAAAATATTGATAGATGTGTATGAAGTGAAAATTTAGGAAATTTGTAGACATAGATAAGGATTCCTTTATGAATAACTATTATTTTTTTGTTTCAAGTAATGCAATTCAAACAATTTTCAAATTAAGTAAGTGAGATATGGACATTATAGTAAAGATAGTATTCCTTTAAAATTCTAATTTGCAAAGGTGCTTTAGATTTTTAAAAATTAAATTCACCTTCTCTACTTACTGCTTTGCCAAACTGGCAGATATCTGCTAATGTAGCTTTACTCCTCTATCGAGGTTAATCCTACCATAAAGATAGTGTAATAAACTAGTGATATGTAGGTTCATGTTTGTATAATTATTTTTGAAAATTTTGAAACAAGAAAGAACAAGAGACTGCAATTGGAGCAACTGTACTTAGTAAGCCAATAAAGCAGTTATTCCATAAATACTTAAAAATATTAAATTAAAATTTAAAAACTATAGAAAAATGCTTTATTAGCTCTATTAGATGAAGGAATTAGCTAAAAGTAGCACAAAGTTGCAGGGTAAGAAGTGTGCATTATAGATGAAAAAGTCCACAAAGAAGAGACAATTGAAAGCAGAGAACATTTAAATTCTCCCCAACCCCATCCTGAGCAAATCTGCAGGTGTGTGTAGCTGGTGGCCTAGAATGCGATAGCTCTTGTCATTGATCATTAGTAAGTGTAAACCTTGACTAACATGGAAGTGTTTTCAATAACGAGTGTAAAAACAATGCTCAATTCCCTTGGCTTTGGCCCATGCAGTCTTAGCTGCCTGTCACCTTTCCTGTATTTACTATATTAAGTACAGACCTTCAGTTAGTGCCTATAAGATGTAAATAAAATAATTAGCCTCCTCTTTGCCCACAGATCCATGCAGATGCTAAAGATAAAGATGAACCCTAAAAATGAAAGAGAATGTGAGTTCACACAGGCAACCTTTTAGACGTGGGGAATAATGAAATTTGGGGATTTGTAGCAGAACATGATTTGAACAATATGAAATTCAGACACAAATATATATCACATGATATATTAAGGTTTTACTGTTACTTCAACAAAAACATAAAATAAAAATATGGCATTTCATATTTGCTGTAAATAATTACATTAAAAGATTCAAGGATGATAAACCAGAGATTCAAACTTGGAGACAGAGTATGAGACTTCCACAATATTATATATTTTTTTCACTTTTCTGTAACTTCAGAACTGCCTTTGAAAAATAGAAAAAATGCCAGCTAAGTGGTGAGAAAGGCTGAGGGAAGCAAAGAAGTAGCCACCCTTCCTCTTCCTTCCTTCTTTCATTTTTTCCCCTGTTTTGTCAGGAAGCCGCAAGAAGGAAAGACAAAGTAGAAGGCTCAGGGTGGGTGGTGCTTTGGAAATTTTGAGGGCAAACATATAAAGTACATGCTCTTATGAGTTTTCAGAAATATTAATCCTTTATTTTAGCCATCTAAGGGTAGCACAAATAATTAAAATAAACTGACAATATCCAGAGTCTTTTAGTGTGCATTTGAAATCATAAAAATAAATATCAACATTTAAAAAAATTCTTAATGTCTTTGGAATGGTATAGTACATATATTCTTATGCAGAATCAAATACACACTATGATAAAAAGTAACTTAATGGTGATATATGTTTAGTTATATATTGATATATACACATATATCAATAAATACACCCTCTTAAAAATTAAAACTAGGATATTAAAAGTAGTGAAAAAACCTTACAATTAAGAAAATTGCTTAAATTTGCGTTACTCATTGATTTACATATATCTCTGACCGTTTTTTTTTTCTTTTTCACTCAGACAGCTATTACAATCTCAGGAAGATTCAGTTGTGAAGTTAAAGTAAAAATATTTTTAATTAGTTTAATTTTGTAGGTGCATATTTTGTTACGACATATGGTAGCACCCATAGTATATCTGTGCAGACCCCTCGCTGTCGGATGTTAAAAGTTATTATAAGAAAGCTCTGCATTCTCAACAGTTTTTTCTGCTCCCTAATATTAAGGATAATCAAAATTTGAATATATTAATTTCTGTTGAATAAAATGTACCATATGTTACTAATTGGGAATATTTTCTCTATGACCTTGATTCTCTTTAATGAGTGTACAATCTACATATCCTTTTTATATGACAGGGCATTTATCTCACACCTGCCATGATTATATATATTTCCTCAACTAAGAATGCCTCATTAAAGGGAGCTTGCTATTACAGCATCAGAGCCATAGAAAAATCTGGCTTTTCTCTGATGTGCAGCTACCTAGTATTTTGACTGCAGTTTCCATGGCTACCTTGTTTGTCCACTCTGTGAACTACACCTCTAAGCAAAAGCATGTCCTAACCAGAGGTCACATTTCATGTATGACATATTATCACAGGCTCCCTAAAGGCTCCAGAAAACTACTGTACAAACTGCAAACATTGCATGCTTCTGTGCACCATTTTAAAAAAGAAAATTAGTATTATTAGTAGTAGGCTACAAGCACATTACACACCCAGTATCATGCATAACATCTGCATATTTACTCTACCTTTTAAGAAGTTACTAAAAATATTGCCATTTTTCTTATGGGGATATTGAGGCTAAGAAGTTAAATACTTGGTCAGATGACACACCACTAGCAAGGAGTTGACATGGAATTTGAGCCAGGTTTCTAAATTCAGAGGCTTTTATCCATCTTAATATATTGTCCCATTACATCATATCTTATTAAACTCTATTGTTAGAAAATGTTCCTAAGTTTCAATTAAATGAGAAAAACCTAATAGAAAAAAAGTTTCTACTTTAGTAAGTGAAAAAAAAACTATTAGAAATGAAAAGCATGAGGACAGCTGAAAATTTTTTTAACTGAGGAGAATTTTGAGATAATCAGACCCAATTTCTTTAAGAAAAGATACTTAAAACAAGAGATTATGAGTCTCTCATAATCACACAATAGCAAATACATTAGAACTGATACATAAATTAGAACTGATAATAAACTGACGTGTAACGGCTGTGGAACAAACAGGAGCTATATTCTCTGTTCTTAGATTTATAGTCACTCAGTATTTTACTTTATTGGAACAGTGGTAACTCTTGTGCAAATGCTATAAGTATTGCCTTGCATTTGGCTTCTAATACATGTCGTGAGGAAATTTAATAAAAGTGAAAAGGTAGAGAACAATAAGAATCAAGAGTGAAAATAATGTATGCAGAGGGAGGAGAACCAAAGGCCATATTCTTTTCCTACACAATTTTATGGCAAACTTGGCCTGTTTGTTGACAAAAGCAGCATCTATAATAGAATATGGTCACACTGCCTGATGGTTTAGTAGATTTGTTTGGATTTACTTCTAAATGTGACTGGTTTTCCTGCTGGAAACTGAAAGTAGAGTGGATGCTCCTTTCTTAATGAAGCCCTTTCTGTATCCTTAATAGGTAGAGCAGTACATTATAAAATGGATTGTGCATATTTCACAAAATAGGAATCGGGCACAACAAAAAATCAAATGAAAATAAAGCCCTGCAAATGTGAGAAAATAGTTTAGGACAGATTCTAATAAGTGTTACCAGCAGAAATGCATTATTTTTAAGATCTTGTAGAGGAAGGAATCCACAGACTATGACTGAACACCAATCAAGAAAGAATATAGAAGAAGACAAAATTAGCAAGTGCATGGATTTACATTAAACTTACACTTTCTCTGGTTTCCCTCAGGAGAATTGAAGAACGGTGTCAGAAGAGGCAGTGTAAATACCCACTACATTCCTTATGCTTTCTCTTCCCCTTCAGTAACCAACATTGAGGCCTCATGGTGGCATGGTAGAACAGTATGGAATCACTGATATGCAACGTGGATTAAATAGCTCTTAAATATTGCAGAGTTCGTGGTTAGATACACATAAGCAAGAAACAGACTTCTGTGGTTTAATTGAATAAGAGTAGAATTGTTTGTTACTATATCATAGCTTACCACATGAGAATACAGTGAACTTACCCAAACCTTTAATTGCCTAACAAAAGTAAATAAAAATCGATAAGAAGTTATCCTAGACATGGACAAACACTCTCTCTCAGAGGGGCTTGCTTCTATGGTTGAAAGTCATGTGTTTGAAACTCAAACACTGAATAGGATTATAGCAGCCCTACCTGGTATTAGCCTTGTAGGCCAAAGCAGAAACTTACTGGAAACACTCTGCTTGAATAAACAAAAAACAGAATTCTGAGTCCAACTCTTAATACCCAGAAGGAGACGATTTTAAGCTGATCCTGTATCTTCCAATGAAAATTATAATCATTGTCTAGTTTAAGGAGGAAACCCAGAGGATCTAGTTAATTACTTAAGGCAGGATTTTATGAAAACATTCCAAAGACAAAATATTCTGCAAGATGCCTCCAATAAGACATCCATGGGCAAATACATCTGGGAAATCCTGCATATTATCATAGAAATTCAGAAAGCATATTAGTACATTAAAGTCTCTTAGAAGTCCCAAGTTAAAGAAATCTGTGTAACTTTGCCGAATAGGAGTTCTTTTATTCTTAAATGTATTTGTTTATTAAATTCTTTGCTCCTGTAACCCTAGTTAATATCATGAGTTTCTGGCATTACCAGAACACCTTTTAAAAATAAAACTAATATAAAGAATTCATAGAATAATGCCATTGTAACCATGTCTGGAGAAAAACATTGTGAAAAAGGAGATATGTTACATCAAAGAGAACAGAAGCCAGGACAGCAGAGTCATTCCATAGCAGTTACAAGTTGTGTGAGTCCCACCACATTGACGGAGAAACAAAGCAATTAACCCAACCCTGATCGCAGTGGTCAATGTTTGGTTCCATCATGACCTGAATACCAGAATTCTACCTTCAGATACAACAAATAATATGAAATCTCTGGACCATGGGTCACCTTTAGAGTTTAAATTATTTATTTTGTCTGTAATGAATATCTCATGTTGATTTCTTTGTCTTTTATTAAGACTTTCATTTGGGGACGCCTGGGTGGCTCAGTCGGTTAAGTGTCTGCCTTCAGCTCAGGTCATGATCTCAGGGTCCTACATGAGGCTCATTGCTCAGCTGGGTGTCTGCTTCTCCCTCTGCTTGCTGCCCCCCCCCACTTGGGCTATCTCTCATTCTGTCTCTAACAAATAAACAAATAAATAAAATCTTTAAAAATAAATAAATAAATCAAACATCCATTTGAAATATCGAGGTCAACTTACTTTCAACTAGGAAATTGGGATGAACCATTTTGATGATGTACACTTTTTTTGGGTCTCCAGACAATAGCAAGGTACATTTCCTGAATGATAATATCACTTAGTGATATAGGTAGTCCTTAAGAAAAGATTAAATTATGCCGAGAAAGGGAGAAAAACAATGCAGTAGAGAATTAACACCAAGTACCATTAGTTTAGTTACCGATTTTGTTTCCAAAATGTTGCTCTAAGAAGACAACATGAATCTAACCTTCAAGTACTGCTAGATCTTTTCTTTCTTCTTTTTTGTTTTTTGAGCTGTTTATAGACAATGAGATGCTTTCTCAAAAAGGAGTGGCATACAGCTCTAACAATATACTTGGGAAGGCTCACAGGAAAATGATGGCATGGTCTTTCTGCCAATAATAATAATAGCAATGGCTTCTTTTCTACTTAATCACACAAATAAATAGTAAAAAAGAGTCTGGAATAAAATGACAAAATATAAATAATGATTGTCCTTGTGTGAAGAAAATTTTGAGTAATTTATTTTCTATATATTTGCACTTTTTATTATTCCTTTTTGTCAAGGTAAGTATTTATTTTACCAGTCATACAAAGTATAAAACATGTTTTTATAAAATTAAAGAAAAAAAAACTTAACAATACGACTACAAAAGTACAGAGTGTTTTGACAACATTAGATACCAATAACGTCAGACCAGATGGATCTAGACAGTTAATGTCATCGTGTTATTTATTGTTTGGGAATAAACACATGTTATTTATCATTTGGGAATAAACAGTGAGAGATCCAGCTATGCCTGTGGAATCAGACCTTGACAATCTGCCCTCATTTACCTTCCCAAACATAAGTCTATTTTTTCTCAAGTTACCACATAATCAATTTCAAACTTAGTCACCACTAATGACTGGGCCACCTGCTATTTCCTTGACTGGTTTATAATGTTTTCAGTCTTTATAAACTTCTTTTCCCTTAACAGCCTGTGCTCTTGCCAAATTCCTTAAGGCATTTCCTCAAGAATTAATTGTGCAGTGATATGTAATGGTAATGCACAATTTTAGGAATGCTTTAGGTTAACAGTCTGCCTTGAAGACATCCTTGTTTGTGTATTACCCACTATCAGGAAGACCCAAAACTAGTCAAGATAGGGAGCTGAACATTCGCAGTCAAAATTGACTATGAAAGTGTATTAGTTGAGCAAAATGCCAATCAAATGATGTACTCAGAGATGATCTAGAGAAGTTAATGGGAACAAGTGAGCACATCTTTGGCACACTAACAGATAGCATATTGTCCTGTGGTTTTCAGCTCATACTTTCTATTTAAAATCAAATTCTCAAACAATTCCTCAGTTGTGATACACTGTGAACCCAGTGGCGATGGAGTCACACTCATTACAATTCAGCTTTATAGGGCTTGTCTGCAAGATTGGGTGAATGACCAGCAGCCAAACCACATACTGACTGATGATTTGAAGCAGGGTGATCACAAACAAGTCAGGCAGAGAAAACATCACAAAACCCCCTTATTTGGCAAGTTGAAGCACTGTGAAACATTGCTGATGGCTGAGAAATGACAGCAGGGAAAGAGGAAAAAAAAAAAACACATAAGTATAGTAGCATGTAAGCTACTGAATAGGGAAAGCTCCATTTGTGCAAAAATGTCATGTAGTCCTTGGGGTGGAGGCAAAACTCTGCACAATGACAGGTCCTGCAAGCCTGGTCATAGCTGGTGACTAACAATCAGTTTACAGATATTCTCCATGGGCTTCATTACAACTAAGAAGTTTATTTTCAACCAAACTCATAGAAAAACATTGACATGGAATCTTTTGAAAGATAGCCCTCCAAAAATGTTATTATCTTTTGCTGAGTCACATAGCTTGGTAATGAATTACAGAGTAATCACTTAAATTGTAAATTATAGTTTGCTTAGTATAATCACTAAATTGTAATTATGCACAATTAGTGAGATTTAGCGCTTTTAATTGTTGAAATATGCAAATGAAATCCATTCATTTTCCATCCAGGTGTACTGCTATGAGACATTTCAGAACAGCTATCAAATTTACAGAGAGTAAAATGAAAGAAGGGAGAAAAAAAGTTACTCTTCTCTTTTTCTTTCACTGAGATCCACACATAGATTCAAAGACATCTCTGTCCCGAAAACATTTTTTAATAACTTCCCAGAACTGACTTTTGCTGAGATCTGTCTCCAAGAAGTTTCTCTCCCAAGGCTGTTTTAATGGCCAAGGAGACATCCTTGAGCCATTGACACATTTAGAAAGCAGAATGGACAGGGCTTCCTAAGTAATGGGAACTGGGGCAGAGGGAAAAACAAAATTTTAGAAAAATTCCAAGATTTGGTGCTTAAGCAAATGTTTAGATGGTGAATCCAAATATAGGTGCAGGATGACTGTAATACATCAATTATTGTGAAAAAACAGATTATACAAATTTAAGCACTTTATATAAGATGTCTCAAAGACTTCTATGTTAATGTGTGTTATATATCTCTAAGGAATGGATATGAAATGAAACATCTTGATGTGGCCAAAATTTATTTGATTGTAGAACTTTTCCATGATTTTTTTAAGAACTAAAATTTAAGTGAAATAGGCTTTAGTCAATTGTTTTCTTTTTTATAATTTGGAATTCTCACTTATCTGAATGTATGTGTCTCTGGTTTTCTAGACCACAGGTTATTTTAGGGGATGAGTGGGATGTTGCTTATCTTTATACTGCTGGAGCAAAGCAATTATTCCTTATGGTGGGAACTCAATCAATGATTTTAGAATTAATAAGTAAATGATGATGAATGTGTTACAGTAATTCTAAAACTATCGGTTAATCTCTCACAAGAGGGTGCCTGGGTGGCTCAGTTGGTTAAGCGATGGCCTTTGGCTCAGGTCATGATCCTGGAGTCGCAGGATCGAGTCCCGCATCGGGCTCCCTGCTCAGCAGGGAGTCTGCTTCTCCCTCTGACCTTCTTCCCTCTCGTGCTCTCTGTCTCTCATTCTCTCTCTCTCTAATAAATAAATAAAATCTTTAAAAAAAATTTCTCACAAGAGATGTGATGCTAATTTTTAGCAATTTTTGTTGAGTTGGGTATAATTTGATAAATCATGGAAATACCAGCAACATAAAGGTGGTTGGTAGAAAGCTCTAAACCATATTATTCCTATAAATCCTTGATTCTTGTGTTATCTTCTGTGCATACCACTCAAAAAATAATTTGTTTATATTTACCATCTCTATGTATGATTGATCATGTATTATCAAACCATATGTTCTCCTGGATAAGGTTGCTAAATAAATTATAGAATGTTCAGTATAGTAGACACCCTTAGGTTGACCTCAAATGAGACACACTTTTGTGTAATCTCCTCACCTTGAATGTGGGCAGAACCTGTGACCTGTTTCTACCCAGTAGAATATGGTAAATGTTATGGGATATTCTGTTAGATTATACAACAAAGGTGAAGAGATTTTTCCAATGTAATTAAGATCCCTAATCAGTTGACATTGAATTAATCAAAAAGAGAGATTATGGTAGGTACGCCTGATCAAATCATCCAAGCCATGTTTTTTTGTGTGTGTTTTTTTTTTTAATTTATTTCAGGGGGAGGGAGCAGGGGGACAGAGGGGGAGGGAATCTTAAGCAGACTCCCTGCTGAGTGCAGAGCCTGACACAGGGGGCTGGATCTCAGGATGCTAAGATCATGACCCAAGCTGAAATTAAGAGTTGGATGCTCAACTGACTGGGCCACCCAGGCACCCCTCATCTGAGCCTTTTAAAAAAAGGAATGAGTTCTTCTCTGAAGGCAATGAATCAAAGCAATAGAGACTTTATCTCGGTTTCTGATTTTGAAGAAGCAAGCTACCACAAATCATACAATCAAGAGAAATTGATGTATATAGTAACCTCCAGGAATTCAGAAGTGGATCCTTCTCTAATTGAGCTTCTAGATGAGTATACAGCCCAGCCGACCCCTTGATTTCAAGCTTATGTGACTCTGAGCAAAGAACTCAGCCATAGGTCAGAAGTACTCTGACATATAACCAACATAAATTGTAGGATAATAAGTGGGTAATTTGTTAAGATGTTAAATGTGTAATAATTTATTATGCAGCATAGAAAATGTATAGACATTTAAATTTAAGTTTCAGAAAAAAATGAATATGATTTCTAATATAAGTATGTCCCACATAATATTTGGGGGTACTTATATTATTTTTTTTTTAAAGATTTTTATTTATTTATTGAGAGAGAGAGAGAGAATGGTAGAGAGAGAGCATGAGAGGGAGGAAGGTCAGAGGGAGAAGCAGACTCCCTACCGAGCAGGGAGCCCGATGCGGGACTCGATCCCAGGACTCCAGGATCATGACCTGAGCCGAAGGCAGTCGCTTAACCAACTGAGCCACCCAGGCGCCCTGGGGGTACTTATATTAAAACAATTACTTGTTTCTTATCTGAAATTTGAATTTACTCAATGTATATACGTATGTACATATATAGTATACTCAATCTATATTTATTATTTATTTATATTTATTGCTAAATCTGGCAATCCTATTCTTGGCAAATTCTTCTCACTACCTTTACCTGTTCCCTAACCCCCCAGGTGAGTCACTAGCACTTTCTGTATAACAACTTAATTTGAAAAGTATGCTAAGTCTCACAAAAATGCTGCTGGGAGAAAAACCAGGGCCACCAAATAAGGAATGTTTAAATTTGAGTAGTGTAGAACACCCATTTTGCTTTATGATTTCTATCATAGCCACACCCACACACAAAAATAATTCAGAGTATCTTGTCACCTTCAAACACACACACACATGCACATTCACAAGCATACCCTATCAGTAAAACATATGCTTGATCCACATGCTTTTCAATAACTTTGTTTTACTTAAAGAATGTTTTATTGAATTTTCTTTTAAATGAAAACCAGAACAGTCAAAAAATTTCAAAGTTTATTTATGGTTACTTTCCAGATTTCTCTTTATATCACAAGAATTCAGGTGAAGTAGTTGTAAAGAAATCAATACCAGATTTTTGTATTCCAATCTTAACTTCTTTAAGCATGGTATCTGCTATTAAATTCTTGAGAAGTTGTGAGCATTTCCTTATAATGAGCCTATTGTGTTGGAACTTAGATGGCTTTGAATAAAAAAGCATTTTAAAAGAAAAGAGCCCGGATTTTGACGTAAATGATTCTGGTTTTCATCTCTATTTGAACACTTATTAATTCTTTGCCTTTGGATAAGCTATCTAACATTTCAAGGTCTCAAATTTTTCATCTGTGTAATAGGCAATGTGATATGTACTGGCAGTGTTGAATGAAGGGACACTCAGTGATAATTATAATTTAATGACAAGCATTTTAGATATCTATTTAATTGTCATATCAACTGCTTTTTACTAGTGAAGAAATTGAGACTCCAGAATATTAATTAATTTGTTGAAAATCATGCAATAAAATGCGCCTCAATCAGGGTTCAAATCCAGACTTGCTCTTCAATCTCATGTTCTACAGCTTCTTCTAAATAAAACTCACTTTGTATATATTCACTTGAGTTTATGTCACCTATCTGTCAGTAGAACGGACAGTAGAAAAAGAAATGGGCCATAAGACATGTGTATGCTCTTGTACTTTCTGTCAAATACTTTTATCTGTACCATTTCTTTTTATTTTTCCCAAAATGCTATGAGGCAAGTAGGGAAGATGTCATTATCTTTATTTTCAGAAGAAGAAATTGAAACTTGGGAAGGTTAAGTAACTTGAGTTCAATTGGTACTTGAACACACAGCTTCATATAAGTCCTTTTTATTCTGCTTTATTTCATCTCAATTACATATGCCGACAGCATCTCCATTGAAATTATAACATCCCTTTCCTTGTGTGAGGTAACTGGATAGGAAGAAAGTACAAGACAAAGATTACACATTCACAAATTCTGGTCCAGAAAGTTTCACTGATGGATAGGAATTCACAGTTAGGTTGGAAAGGGCTAGTTTGGCTCTTCTGCATTCTTACCCCAAATAACACAGCAACTATCCTTTTTTCCTCTTCTTGTCTGCATTCAAGTGTTGAGAAGGAAGAAATTAATAATCTGTACCTCACCAGGGAATGAGCTCTGATCTTGGTTTGTTTTGTTCATTCTTTCTTCTTTGCAGCATGGCTGAGAGATCTTAGATATCTGGCTGTCACAGAGGAAGTGAAAAGGGAGCCAGGGAAGGACTTTTCATTCTGAGCATCAAGTCATCTTTTCCATGGGAGGGTTCAATAAATGCCAAGTGAGCAGCGCTTGGTTTTCTTCAGGTACGTGAAAATAGATCATTACACATATTCCCACTCATATGAATTCCCATCTAAACCCCACTCTTAATGTTTTCAAAAATTATGATAAAATTACTTTATCCTTATAGACAGATTTTGCTTATTTTCAAGATCAGACTATAGTTCACATTGGTTTAGAGGATTAGATCACATCTTCTTTAATAAGGGTTTATTGAAAAGCTCTAATCTGTTTGGGTAGCTCACTCTTTGATGTGTAAATTGTTCCTCAGTTACTAAGACTGCAAAGAGGTTTGTTTTACCAAATATAACCTTTCCATTCATATACAGTAATGAATGCAGGTCGACTCTCATTTAAATGTCATTGTCACCTGGATGTTCACATGAGATAGGCAAAAGTAGTTCCCAATAAGTGAAACCACTTCAGTCAGTAAATAACTCATGCCTTGTTATTTTGGAAAGTAAGGTTTTTGTTCTTTTTTTTTTTAGATTTTTGTTTGTTTGTTTTTACATTTTGGAATTTTTCTGTTTGTATTTTATCCCTTAATTACATGCATTTGGAAAAAAAGTGGTATGGATTAGAAATACATTACAAATTAATTTTAAGTGAAAAGCAATAAAACTTCAGCCCAAATCATCATTGTGATTAATTTAAACTTAGAAATTGCTTCATTTATATTCTGGTTAATTCTGTACACTAATTTAGCAGATGTGTCTTAATTTTGGACCCAAAGATAATTTTAAGAAGATTTTAAAAATTTAACAGAACTGAATATAAATTTATAAATATATTTTTCATTTTAAAGCATTGCCTTCCAACATTCAATTTTTTAAAATGTCACTAACAATCATTAGTTTCTTGAAGAGTAGGTTTCTTGAGAGATGACCTAATTTGGAGAATGTGAAATTCTTTAGCTTTTAGTTCACATGAGTTTCAATGACTTTTTTATTTTTATTATTCATCTGAATTGAGGTTTAAGTTATATTTCCTTTAGTTCTTAAGATTTCATTCGAACTTTAAATATAACTAAATTACCTCCTGGCAAAGGGTTATGATAATACATTCCCACAGGGAAATAAAATATAAGTTTAAATATTATTTATACTTTTACATGAAGCTAGGATACTATAGAATGAGAGTTTATTATTACCATCATTGCCTGAGTAAAATATTCCTGAGGATCAAGTTATCCTGTTTTATTTATAGAATGTACATTTTCATGATGACCTTGTATTTTACCAATGCGGGAGTCAGAGTCATCTTCTGATCAATGGCTATGAATTTTTGTTTTTGTTTTTCTTTTTTTCTAATATTGTGAAGTGTTAATATAGGTAGTTGAACTCTTTTATTTCTGGCCTAATTAAAAATATAGTTTAAAAAACTCTACCAAAATTTTAAATCAGGCATAATTCAGATCATTTACCTGGGAAATGAACAAGAGACTCTAAATCTTCTGGGAAAAGCTATCTATTCAATTTCTTTTTGTTTTAGGGTTTTTTGTTTTTTTTTCCTAAAGAGTTATATAGTGTTTACTATGAGATAGCCACTTCAGAGATATTAACAGGTCAATTCTATGTTAACAACTCTAGGAATAAGTACTATTAGTAACCAATTTTGCAACTAAGGAAATTGCATCACAAAGAGATGAGATAACCTGCCCTCAAGAGATGTATATACAACTTTAAGATAAAGTTCAATGGGGCTTTAATGGGGTAGAGAGATTAAAGAATTTATTTCTCTAAAATTCTCTATACCAGCTTTTCTGAAATTTCATTTTACATTTATCACGAAGAATCTTGAACATGCACATACATGCATTCAAGTATACACACACACAGAGACACAAAATCATTTGAAAAACACTATTTCATTATGTCCCTATTATTTGACCAAGGCCCTATTTCCTTCACTCAGCAGCAAGTAACTCTTAAGAGACACTGATAACTCATGTTAGTGGAGCCCGGCTGAGGCGGTGCTGCTCAGCACCATAGTCTGAGCTTCCCTGTACCAAACAATAGTCTTGGCACGGAAGTTGACATCCAGTTTGTAAACTGGGGCATGTATTTCAGGCTGCATCTGGACATATGGATAACAAGCTTACACTTAGGGGGATTAAAAATGGTTCTCTCCCTCCCTCTAAAACAACCTGTTAGCACTCTTCTGAGCCACGAATTAAACTGATATCACTCAAAATATTCTCTCAACAATTTGCAATAGCTGTACCATCAGATTTTCATTGTTGGCCCAAGTAAACAGAATCAAAAGATGCCATTTTGAAATTAAATTTATTTTTCAATCAACAAAGACACAGAAATTTCTATAGAAGTCATTTAAGTGTTAAAACAATGTTTATTGTGGAACATAGCTGCAGGACACAAATCCCGCACCATCAGGGATGGACGGGCCTCCATTGTACATGGGCAGTCAGTTGAGTGTTCTGGCCTGAATTCTATCTACAATTGGGCTACCTTCCTTCTTCATATTTGAAATGTGCCAAAAACTCTCTTAATTATGTCACATATATTCTACTATCTATAAAATATTCCTTACCTTTCAAAAGTGAATGAAGTTTTAATATTTCTTTCCTATAATGGAGATGAGTTTTTTTCAGAATTTATTATGTGATATTCACATATCAGAGATGACTTTGCAAGACTGGCAACATTTGTAGTAAAAATCATCACAACCATCAAAACAACAATAGTGCAGAATTGCATTTTTGTAACTCACAAGTGGGAATGTGTGTAGCACCCTGAGTTTTGTTAGTAATGACACTCCTTAGTAGTCATTTTACCTAATGAGATCATCTGCCAGTTTCTTATAAGCATTCACTACTGCTCTAAGTGTTAACAAAATAATACTTAAAATGTCATTTCCTTTCTGCTGTGCACAGCTTATTCTATTAAAGCTAGGAATTTCAGAGGTTTGGCCTATTTCAGAAAACTATTCTTTACCCTCAACTCTTTGACTGTATCCCCCTAGATTTACATCAGACTAATTCTGGATAGAGTTCAGTGATCTTTGACATTAACAGAATAATCTTTGGTGTGATGAAATATAGTCCTATTGACTAAATTACAGCCAATTATATTTAGACCTTTGACCTAAATAGTGACCTTGAGATCAAGTAAGTCAATCAGCGCAGTAGAATTTCCTCTGGTTCATGGCATGCATTTCTCTATGAATTGAAAACTTTACAGTGGGCATATTGGTGACATATTGACTTATTCCCCAAGTTGAGAAATAAAATACATTAAAATAGTTTACAAAAAAATTATCATTTAGAAAATACAGAATTTAAAAAGTACAAGATATAAATTGTACAATATATATCTTGTATAAAACCAATAAAATAGCCACATAACCTTGTTATTAGGAGATAAGAGATTATTAAAATATTAGAAGATTAGACTATGTGTTAGGAGATAAGATTAGGATAAAATTTAATTTGTTGTTTTCATATTTGTTAAGTTTCATACTCTTTATCTCCTAATTTATAACCTATAACTGGACAAAAAATTTAAATGTGTATCATAGAGATCATACTTTTTTTAAGGTGTCACTATTTTAGAATAAATTTTATGTAATTTGCAGAAGGTTAAGAGCAAAACTTGTTTTTTCCTCAATGCTATTCTTTTTTTTTTTTTTACCAACTCAAGACAAGAGAACAAAATTAGAGTATATATCAAGTAACAGCCAAATGAAATTTTTTTTTCTTTATGCACTATATGAGAAAAACCAAGCTAAGACAAAACAGAACGATCATTTGAAATAGAGGGATCATTTTGGATGTAAAGATTTTAGCACAATCATAATGTACATTTTTAAATGTTTGGATTTTGGTGCAAAATCTTTTCTATACCAGAATAGAAATTTTGTCCAACTCTTTATGGAACTCGCTGTTCCATTCATGGTAATTACTACTGAAAAGTACTTCATTCATTCAAGCAACTGTATCTGTAAGCAGCGAGCAATAAATGTTGCCAAGGATTTTAGGCTAAGATCCAATATATATTTAGCTGAAATTTTGAGAAACTCCTGGAAACTAGGTCATTCTCATGTTATGTATATTAACAATTATTTCCCATAGAGAATCCTAGAATAAGATCATTCCCAAGAGTTACACTTAAAAATGTTTCCCACATGCAAGGTTTAGATTATTTATCAAACAAAAAATGAAAATAAATACAAATACCATCATTCTGAAAGTCACTTTGATAAATCTGTAGATGTGTTGATGATGATACTAATTTTATTAAGTTTAGTTGAAAGTTAATTGGCAAATAACAGCAGCTTATATAAAATTTTGGAATATTAGCAATCAGATTTTAGAATCAGATATGGGTAATTATTTTACTCTAAGAACTTGTGCAAATAATCACAATTGTATAATATCTCATACACTACCTGTGCGGGGCTTCAGAAATGGTCTTTGCTTATTTAGCTTCACTGTCAACTTATCTAAATCATTATTTACTATTTTACAACATAAAATTGGTTGGTATAAGTCTAGTGTTACATTATTTTTATATTTTAGCTATTTTTCATTTATATTTATGTAGTTATTTTATTATTCTTACAATTTTATTTTTATAGCCTCTGTACTTTTATGCAATTTAGATCACCTTCCTAAAATGTTCTTTCTTTTTTGTGTGTGTTTATGATTCTGCCTTCCAAGGTAGAGCTCTAGTTTAACCCCTTCAATTTCTGTATCACATAGATCTATATCCATATCTATAATTATCTAGAGACTACCATTCAATTTATTTATTTTACTAGTTAAATAAAGCACCGTGTTTTTATCTTTCATATATCGAGAGAGCTTTTGAATCCAAAGTATTAACATCACGAGTACAAGTTCCATTACAGAATTAATTAATTAATTAGTTAATTAATAAGTGCACCTGGGTGGCTCAGTTGGTAAAGCGGCCGACTTTTGATTTTTGCTCAGGTCATGATCTCAGGGCCCAGGGATCGAGCCTTCAGGGTCCTCCCTCTCTTTCTCTCTCTAAAATAAATAAATAAATTCTTAAATAAATAAATAAGATCCCAGATTTGTGAGAAAGGGAATTTGTGAAAACATTAATGTTTATAAATACATAAATATGTGCTGACCACTATGTAAGTCTTATTATTTATTGTTAATTAATTTTTTAAAAACAATTACACATATTTCGTACTAAGTGAAGTTAACAGTGCACAAATATACAAAACCTATGGGCTTATAGGATTGATATTCAAAAGGGGAAAGCAGAAAATCACTTAAATTCATTAAACTTGAGTTTCCCCTTCTTTATGACAGCAATGTAAATCAATTCACTGGGTTGTACTATCAGGACTAAGTAAAATACATAAGTACAATTTTTACTAATGTTTGGGTTTTTTCAACAAACATTTATTGCACGAATACAATGCTTCTGGCACTCTTGTAGGTGCTAAAGATAGAAAAGTAAGAGACACAGTGATAGGTGTTATGATAAAAGGAAAAATAAATAGGGATCAAAGAGCAGAAGCAACTACTTCGGCCTGTGGAAAGAAGGTGGGAAGGCAATGCCATGGGAGTTTTTCCACAAGACTTGATTTCTAAACTGGCAGCTGAATTATGACTAGTTGGAGTTAGCCAGATACATGAGGTGAGGTAAACAAGGAAGAATGTTCTAGGTAGTTACCTCATTTACAGTGAAAAATAGTGTCAAGACTTTTAGGTTAACTTCCCTGTTGATTATCAGAACTACATTCTATCACATGAGAAATCTGAAGCTTACAGAATTTAAAATCTGTATTGGCCTAGGTTTAGCTCACTAATGAGAGAACCTGCATTGAAACTGTCTGTCTGACTCTAGAGTGGAAAATATTCTTTCCAATATGCTACCATGAGAGAACATATAATAAAGACTGAATAAATATTTGATGCTCTACTTGAAAAACCTGGAATAATTAAGTAACTCTAGAAAATTGGAAATTCTTATAAATATTTAATATAAAAAGTTGCATATGTCAATCAAATTAATATCTCTATATATGAAGTGATAGACATGACTTATTTAAAACCTTATGTATTTTCCAAATATTCACCCAGAAATAGCACATCTCTTAACTCTGTCTGAACAACACAATTCCAGAAACACAAGGTCCATGCAAGCATATAGCTGGCTATCTAACTAAGCAATCTCATATATATTTCTCTAAAAACAGATCATTTTTGTTGCTATTGTTTCTGCCCTACAGGAACCCTTGGGTTTCTTGGCTCTGAAAGGTTAAGATCATAGAGAAATTTCAATATGAGCACAGAACATGAAAGCCTCCAATATTCACAGAAATATATCAATACAAATAATATACCAATGTAATTTTCAAAGAAGAATTTTTGCTTTACTTTAAGCTGTCATTCTATAATAATAAAAAAGTAATAAAAATGCTGATAAAATATCAAGTAATAAAACCTTATTATGAATAATAATGCTGAATATAGTAATGCTGAATTTTTTTATTGGAAGTTCAGCTTTAGTCTTTCAAAATATCAGAGGGCACTTAATTATATTTTTAAATGTTTGTCATTAAAATGTATGATTATAATCCATACTGTATTAAGCTTCAAGATTACATGGGACATTTTTCATATAAATAAATTAATGGTTAAATCAAATATTGCCAGAGGCCTGAAATAAACTTTTCATTGAACCACTTACCACAAAAAAAAAAAAAACAGAGAGAGAGAGAAGAAAACAAGAAAAAAATCACTCCCTTTTTTCCAAGAGCATTTGTTTTTGCTCTCTCTGCCATAAAGGAAAATAGTTTTCTTATCAGTGTGATATTTTTAACCAGTCTCCTCTATTTCCTCTGTAGCATCAAAATCACTAGTTTTCTACTGTTCTACAATTATAATCCCTAGCAGAGAATGTCTGCTTTAGTCCACAAAATATGGCTATGCAGAATAAAAGCAAAAAAGACTTTACAGTCTTTAGAGTCTTTATAACTCCAATTCTAATTAATATTAAAAACCATATATACATTTTTCATGAAATTATTTGTATGCATGTAGATTAGAGTCCTTGAACATATTACTCTAGATGGAAAGACTGATTTCATTAGTCATTGACTTATATCTTGGGGGGGAATAAGTAATTTTCAGCAATCATGTTCATAAAATGTTACTAATTTCTGGATAGCCCAAACACCATTGTAATGGGTAGAATTCTAAGGTGGACCTAAAGATTCTTGTTCTTTGGGGTACTACTTACCTTGTGTAATCCCCACCCCTTGAATATGAGCAGAACATGTGGGTATGATAGAATACCACTCTAATGTTAACATTACATAGCAAACATGAAGGAATTTTGCAGATATAATTCATGTCCTTAATCAACTGACTTTGAAGTAATAAAATGGGGGGTTAGCTTAAGTAAGCCCACTCTAACCAGATGAGCAGTTAAAAGAATTCAGAGAGGTTTAAAGTGAGGGAATTCTCCTTCTAGTCTTGAATATGCAAACACTTTGTAAACTGCCTATGGAGATGGCTGCATGACAGGGGCATGAAAGTGGCCCCTTTCATTAAAAGAATGAAAAGGATTAAAAATGATCTCCTGCTGGAAACCAGCTAGGAAACAGGGTTCTACAATACAATGAACTGAATTCTGTCAAGAAGTGATGAGATTGGAAGATGAGCTGGGACCTCAGGTAAGATTGCAGCCCACATTAACACCTTAATTTTAGACTAGCCATACCCTGACTAGTGGAAGCAGTTAACCTGGGCCTGGAATCTTTACCGAGGGAAAATGTGAACTAATAAATTTTTGTTGTTTTAAGCAGCCACACCACATTTGTGGTAAATTGTTATGCAGCAGTAGGAAACTGATACATTCATTAGGGAATATCAGCTGCATTATAATGTGTTTCCCATCAAACAAATGAATGCTAAACCTAAAAACAATTGCTTAAAAATTTAATTATCAATATTAGCTTTTTATAGGGACAAACCTGAAATTTTATAAGAAAAAAATTGCTTGATTTTAACCATATGATAATATAATTAAATATACCTAGATTAACTTCTTTGTTCTGATCAAAACACTTATTTATTCTAAGAAGGCTTCTGTGTCAGTCAGTGTGTAGTGTAAAAAACCCAGAAACCTTTCTAGGCTTTTCAAGCAGAAAGGTATTTATTTATTTATCTATTCATTCATTCATTCATCCATTCACTTATTTATTTCTTTTTAAAGATTTATTTATTTATTTGAGAAAGCAAGAGAGATAGCCATGGAGGGGAGGGGCAGAGACAGTCTTAGGCTGACTCCAAACTCAGCGCGGAGCACTACCTGGGCCTGGATCTCTCAACCCTGAGATCAGGACCTGAGCAGAAACCAAGAGTCAGAGGCTCAACCCTCTGCACCACCCAGGCACCCCATCAAGCAGAAAGGTATTTATTGAAAGGAGGTTGATGCTTACAGAATCACCAAGAGGGCTGAGGGAAGAAAGTGAGGAGGCTTCTCTGTGCTTCAAAATTAGGCTGCCAGATTCTGTTGGCAACAAGATCTGGTTATGTGTATTTCAGTAAACAAAAGAGGGAGGTGTAGAAGAAGAAAATAGCCAGATCAGTTTTTCTGATGCTCGCCAGCCTAAGTTTGTATTTCTATTATATGCAACTATTCATCTCTCTGTTTTCCCTAACATAGTATTTATAATACAATATTGTAATGACTCCTTACAGTCTAAAAATGTTTTATGTATTTTTCTCTCAGCCTTTCCATGTATATATTTCTTATTAATAAAATTGGTAAATATGCATACAATTTGTTTCAGTAATAAGCAATTAAAAAAATCTTCAGATTCTTCATTATATATATAAATATAAACATCTTCATATATATGTACATATATATATATACACATATATACAAAATTTGATTATCCTTTCTAGATTTTCTATTAAGGAATTGATAAATACAGGAATATTTCTACAGGAATGTCAAATGTATTAAAACCCAAGTATTGAGTATTATTATTATGGCTCATGATTTAAATGTGATTGTATGTGTATGGGCTCATAGAACTCAGGCTGTACATTTTATTGATTGCGGTAAGTTTATATACCACTATTTAAACACAGTGCCACTTCAAAACATGTTCCCCTACTATACTGCACTGTTTCTTATCTGTGTATAAACAACAGAAAAGAAAATAAGCATTACATTTTATAAGCTACCAAATTAATGACCTAAGAAATTGTCAGAAACTTAACGGAATTTATTTTGGGGGTGTAGTCTACGTGCATCTTATTTCAGTTACTGCAACTTCTTCAGGAATATTATTTGTGGCCATGTCTCCATCAACCCACATTTTTAGAAGGGAATTTAGAAGGAAATCTGTTCTAATCAACTGGATGACATCTAAATGTGTGGTAGAACACTTTGCAGACTGCAGAGAGCAAAACACTCAATATTTGTTTTCTAATATATCTTTCAGGGTTCTAAGATCAAATTGTAATATTTTGGGTAAATATTAAAAAATATTTTATATATTTTATATATATAAAATTTATATATTTTATATTTATGTATTTTATATATTTATATATTATATATAAAAAACTAAAATAGTTTTTTTGAGAATTTATATGCCTAGTGCTATCCAAACCATTCTTTTATTAACTTACCCCTACTCACAAAAAAAGGCCAATATTTAGTCAGTATGCTTCAGTGTCCTTGCATCTGATGATAAAGTCTTGAAATAATTTTATTCTGATACCTCTTCCTTTCCACCCTGGCCATACTAACCTCTTAGAAACTCACTCTATCTCTCCACATTCTAGCAACTAAAGAGTTCATAGCTGCCCCACCAGGAAGCTACCAAAATCCTCCTAAAAATGCACAGATACTACTTGCCATATTGGCTATTAAGTGGCTCTGATTACGTTCATTTCGTAGTTGTGTAACCTGATGTACAGCGTGATTAAGCAACTTGCCCAATGATAGCTGGAATTTACACCCAAACAATCTGACTCAGAAGTAAACTCTGTAGGCAATACTGTGTAGTCCTAGGTATTGTCATAATCTAAAAGGGAAGACGTTATATTTACACTCATATTTTGATAAAATTCTAGGGAACCATAATGGAATGATCAGACCAATTTTACACTTAGGCAGGCATATCTATATATGTATACATATTATATACGTATTAAGTTTAGATTATATCTTGAAATTAGTTCTCTTTTTACCTTGTATGTTTTTATTGATTTATTGGAGTGACAAAAAGTGCAGAGTTAAATACTGTAAACAAAAAAGACATCAAGAAATTATTTAATTTCCACATGTACAGCTAAGTCAGTTTCAGCAGCAAGAGTGCTTTAGGAGAAAACTCAGGTGGGCTCAAGGCACTAGCCTACTGCCTCAGCAAGATGGTCAGTTGTGGGTTCCAGGCCTGAGATTCTTTGTGTAGCTGCAGGTTAGTGATCACTAAGCTCATTTAAGTAGGACTGTTGCAGAGGTGACCTTTTCAGTCTCCTACAATTTATGTCATTTACTGGCAATTGGGAAAGCAGCTACAATAACATCAGTTACCCAAGAGGCTAGTCCTTTTGCAGGACCTCCTGCCCAGACAACAGACATCTCAGTAGATCTTATGCCAAGAAAAAGCATGCAAGTAGATATGTAAAACCAGAATGTCCCACAAAAATTGTTACCTGTAAAATCAACAGTAAAAAGTACTCTTTAAATCTGTTGGCATAAGGCATTACATAAGGTGATATATTTACATGAGGCTCAGCCAAAAGCAGAGAACTAGAAAAAAATATATTGGGACAGGGATCCCTTTTATTTCTTTATTTCAAAACCTGTGTAAATAACGCTAACAAGCTTTTGTTCCTGTGCCAGGAAAACAAGGGCATGAATGATTCAGTTGGTCAGTATCACCTTGTACAAAATAGGGTGGCTTCCTCCTAACACAATCAAAATCTGTTCTAAATAGGCATTGGTTTTGTGATTGAACTTTTCCTTCTGAGAGTAAAATTGAAAAACTTATCCATTTTAATAAAATGGTGCTTTAAATGAAGTTCTCTTTAACATAATGAAGCCTTTGTCATTTCATTTAGTGATTTTGTATTAGGCTCAAACATAATGTTAAATGGAGAAATTTTAACATGTATCTATCATGAAATATATAAGGGAACTGTGAATATAAGTCCTCTCATGTCCCTAAGGAGACAAACTTGAAGTAGGTGGTCAAATCACTACTTGCATTTAATTTACTAATTTAATAATACAGGCTTAAAATTACATATTACATGGAACAATATGTTTTACTTTTAGAAACAGAGCTGTTTTCTATTGTTAACATTTTATGAAAAAAAGACATTCAAGTTATTGTGATACATATTGTTTCAGAATCTTCATCATGAATGCGGCCACTTTTTGAATTATTTAACGATTTTCCAAAGTACATCATAGCATGTTTATCTAAGTTGTCTGAAGTAAAACTCCTGTTTATAATCCATATTTGGTGCTGTCACTGGAAATTTTATCCCGTGTTACAAGCATCCATTTGCATAACTAGAACTGTCTGTTGTGCATATGTGAATATCACTTTCCACAGTGCTTTACAAAGTGATCTTTAGGAGTTTTGTTTACGGTGACATCTAACACAACCATGAAGCCATAACCTCAGGAATTGCTAACATTGTGTCAACTATCTTTGCTTCCTGTTTTCTCTGTTTATTCAGTGACTTCTCAAAACTAGCATTGACTGAGATTCATTCCTGTCCTCCAGAGACAGTACTGTTTGGCTCAAAATAGAGTAATGGAATGGGTACCACATTGTATGACAGCAATAGGCTCACCTAATTAGGGTTTCTAACTTAATCCTGGCTAAACTGTAAATTTTAGAAAGTCTATTTTATAAATCTAGCCCATACTAAAACTCGTGAGATGTATCATTTACATAAAGAATAAGAATCAGGATGTGTGTGTGCGCACACACATGCATGGATGCACATGATTGCACATTACTAATTACATTATTTAATAATATTAATTTCACGCTTTTTACACAGCCATTAAATTAGGATGAAGGCCTAAACACAGAAAAATCTTTAAGATCAACAGTCTGAAATCAGTTATTGGCCTCCAAACTTTGCTGTGCTTTCTAAATGTGTTGTCTTAGACAAGCTGTTTACATACCCTACGTCTTACTTCACTCCTCTCTAAATGAGGGCTAATAAAGGTACTGACAAAGGAGAACTGATATAAGGGACTTAAGAATTTAGAAGAATTCTTATTAGTGGCATGACAGAAAGACATTTAACAACCAATTGTCAAAGCAAGTGACCATAATATTTTTATTCTTAAAATTCTGTCTGTAAAAAAAGTAGAATTTGAATGTTACACAGTGAAAAATGAACAGAATAAACCAGTAGGAAAATTTACATAAGAATTTAAGAATCTGGAACAGAATATATGTATGTATATGTATATATAATATTTCCTATTTATATACTTACAAATATTTCCCATTTATATACAAACATGTTTATAAATTTATACACCATGTATATATAAATATGTACATATGATATTCCATTGTCCTTTCCCTTCCTTTACAATGATAAATAAGAAATCTTTACATTTTTAGATACTTCCTGTGTAAAGAATTCCTTTTTCTATAAATGAAAGAAGAGGGCAACACCATAATATGTACAGATAATAGGATGAGCTGACTTTTGCTATTATTGATCTTGAAAGCTGACTGTAATTTCCCATACAGTTGAACTGAAAATGTCAGGTAAAAATTACTTGGTCTATCGATGTCCTTAATGCCATGGCACGTCTGAATAGCATGGTGCACATTCTTAAAGATCTTACAGCTTATTTTGTATATTTTAGATATGCTTATACAGATTTCTATCACCCATATCTTACATCTATTAGTATGCTTTTCCACATAGGGAACTGCTAAGATGTTCAAGGAATTCTCTGCCTTTTCCGTCAGTAGAAAATTACTGGTAACGCATAATAAAGGTCTTCACTTTTTCAAGATTAGCAAACACTAGCAACATTTCTTACCCACCCTCTGCTTTGCCCACAGAGACATCTTTTAACACCATGAGTAGTAGCTCTACAAGTCTGTGTTATCTTTCAATGATGTACAGCACTGGAGAGGAGTCCGGGCCCCAGGCAAAAACCCTGTGTGTGATCTCTCAGGCTAGACCATTGGCAATTACAAAGGCTCTGCCTAGGCAGGTCACACACCAAGCCTGGTTCAGGCCAGGACACTGCACTCTGTGAAGGGAGCTCAAGGACTCAGACCCTGCTGACTGGCTAAACATATCTGCATTCTAGGCCTAGGCAGCTCTACCCATAGGCCTCTCTTGAGCACCTCTGCCAAGACCCTTCCTTACAGGAGTGCCTTAAAGACACTTTTCCACTCTGACTCAGAGTCAGTACTTTTCCACTCCTAACACTTTCTCCCTCCCTTCCTTGACCCCCCGAGTCAATAAAATGGCTAGAGCCTTTTGTTAAGGGCTCCCCCAGCACTGAGGAAATCCGTACATCTGCACTGTTCCACCAGACCTAGCTCAGTGCTGTTCCATCTGGGGGGTGGCGGTGGGGCTGTGGGAATAGAACACTGAGTTCTCCTGAACGCACTTTCTCTTGCTTATACTGTCACAATAGGTGATCAAAGGCTTGACTATTACTTTTATTTTGACTTGTCTTAATAGACCACTTGACATCTGGCAGCTCCATGCTCTCCAGCTCAGTTCAGCAGTTGATAATTGGTAGGGAGAGAGGATGATAAAGTTATATTATTTAAAAGTTGACAAGTCAGTGAATGAGAGACATGGTGAATGAAATCCATTAAAACAAATAAGGCAAATGTAATAAAATAGAAAGTATTTCTGACACTCAGTAATATTTTCTTAATTTAACTCTATAGATATAAGAAAGAATTGTAAGCCAGGAACTTCAGAGATATTTCTGATATTTGGTTACCATGGAACTGTGCAAAGAGATGGGTTTGGTTCCGATATGCATGTGTTTTAATTAAACAGGGTGCGGTGCAAAGCAAAGACTGCTTCTATCGTCTGTGCCATTCCAGGAAAATATTCATGGGAAAAATAACAATGAAAAAATCAAAGACTCAGGCAGTACTATGACAGTGTTTCTTTTTTCTGTAACTGACTATGTCATAGCGTTTAAACATAGTGTACTCTATACGTGACAGTATCAACATTTGCAGCACTTAATAAGATAACATCTCCAGTGAGTAGAGACATAATTTTGGCACAATCCTACAGAATAGGTGAAGCAGACGATAGAAAGCAGAAGACGGGCATTATTCACGTTTTAATTCCTTGGTTACATTCACGGAAGCTGATGGCATTAGACATAGTAAATAGGGAGTAAGAGCTTTGACCCCCTCAAGGTTCTTTTAAATCCTGAAGGCATTCCACACTTTTGATGGGCTTGGATTCACAGCAATTTGACAACATGTTCCCTCTCTGATTAAAACTGCTGTAGTTAGCTTGAGAGCAGCAGAGAAAGCTGTCAAATTAATAAGCAAGAAAATGCTGCTTAAAGCAAGATTTTAGAGGTTGTTTCTCACCTCATTTGCCAACTCTACCTCAGAGACCACTTATTTAAACAGTTCTTACATTGAAATACCGTACATTCCTGTGTTCATTTTAATTATGAACAGCCCTTATGCTAGACTGAATTCCCAATATTTGTCATGATATTTACCACAGATTCCAGTTGTTTCTGCTATCTCAAATACAGGACAAACCTTTTTCCTATATGATAGACTAAGATATTTTAAAACCAAAACATTCTTCCCCACCCCATCCCTTCCCCCAAGAAATAATAGCCATTCACTCACCATTGCAGGACTTGTGATTTTTTGGAAATAAATGCATCTTGTATCCACTTTGAAGTATTAAACTAAATAAAACCACCCAATATTGTAATTGAGAAAACCAGAAAGCCTAATATCTTTATCCAAATGGAATTATTACAGTATTGATAGAAGAAACATTAATTAAATTATGGTAAGTTTCAATGGTCATATAAAATGTTCAAAATCCAGTAACAAATAAATGCCTGAAGTAAATGATTGGAAGGTATGAATTCGTATTTGTTGAGAAGTTCCTGAATGCCAGCCACCACCTTCAATGATAGATAATATGTTACCTCAAAACCAACTAAGATAATTTAATGAATGCAGATGCATGAACTAAAGTCCTAAGATGTTGAACAACTTTATGCAATCCACACATTTCACATTTCTTCTGTTGGAACTCGGCTTGCTTCCATAGGCCACACTCTATTACGCACATGCACAGCCTCCCGAAGTGTGCTGAGCATGTGTATGATTACACTTGGTACTTCAAAACAAGTCAAGATAGGTTTTTATATTTGTGAAAATTACCAAATCCAGTTAGAATAAGATAAAACTACGAGGCATTATGTTAAAAAAGAGAAGAAGGAAGGAAGGCAGGGAGGGAGAAAAGAAATAGCAAGATGTGAGTGGCTCTTGGTAAATTACCTAAACTTGCTGCCCTTCAATTTATTTATCTGAAAATGAGATTATGAATGAAACCTACTTTGTACATTGTTATAAAACTTTAGAAAAAGGATTCTTACAATTCATGTAGCACAGATACTCATAGAGTATAAACTTAATATATACTATTATCATTATTAGGTAAAGAAACATAAATCTTACCTGCTAAGAAGCCTGGTAACAACCACAGTAACAATAGAAAGAACACTAGCAGTAAAACCAATCACTCTAGGTTATATGAATTAATGTAATTAATCATCTCAAGTATCTTGGCATATTATTATCCACATTTGACAGTGAAGGAAATTACAGTCCAGCAGCATTAAATAACGTGTTTAACAGCTCCCCACTACTAAGTGACTGAGAACAGAGGACTCTAGGCTGGCTCTTCAGGGTCATTTGACACCATGCATGTACTATGCACATCCTGATCATGGTCAGACAGCTGTCCTATGAGTAATCATGTGCTGCCCAGTCACTGTGCATTTCCCATAGTCAGGATGACATGATGATTCTCGTGTGGCAATAAAAATTGTGACGAGAATACAGATGTTAAATCCAGGTGAAGTGGCTTGTTAAAAAACTACCTTCATATCGATATAAAGTAGTTGGAATTTCACCATGATAGGTTTGGGAGTTCTCAGGGACATGTTAGGTGCTCCTGTAGCCTGGCAGGATCTTCCCTGGACTGAAGGGAAAGCCTAAGCAATCAGTACCCAGCAGGACTGCATCCAGCTTAAGAGACCTGGAGCATGCTGACTGACCTCCCTCAGCCTGGCACATCCTGCCCTGACATTGTTTCCTTTAAATTTATTGCAAAAATTTTCTCACCTAAGAGTGCTGTTTTCACCAGCATCCAACCCTGTGTTCTACTTTTTGGGGCACAAAATACATGTTTTAGTAAAAATGACTTGGTTTATGTCTTAAAATGCTAATGAAGGAATAGACTCGTCTCTACAGGGGTGGCCAGCAATCCGTTGTAACTGTTACAGCTCAGTATGGGGTCCTGTGACAGATCCCCCTGCAGTATGACAGGAAGTAAGATCCAGGGGAGACACTGCACCATTCAAGAAGCACAAGACATAGGAATGGACTGGGCTTCTTGGAAGACATATGCTACCTTTTCTCTCAATTCACTGGACAGGTGGGGGTAGAGAGAACTTAATTGAAAGCAGAAGGGGAGAAGCTGCTTCAGGCAGCTTACACATTCTGAAAGCACTTGGAATCATAGCAGAGGAAGACTTTGATTGATTTAATTACTACTCAAGTGTAGAGAGGTTGGAGCCCACAGGCATACTCTAAGCATGCACAAGTTTCTTCTGTTAGTTAAATTTATGCTACTGAGAAAGAATAAGGCTGGATGGATGAATGAGAATATGGTGAGGAGTGTCCCCTGAAGAAGAAATCCTTATTTTTCTAGTCCTAACTATCTACAAAAAAAAACTGAATGCTCTGGTCATCCGGCTTTATTTTCTCCCTTTTCACCATGAGAAGATGGGACAAGGCATTTCCTCAGGCAGGAGATGCCTGGTGACTGTTAATATTAATTAATGGGGTACTTATTTTGTCAAACACTGTTCTAAAATGCATGTTGCATTTATTAACTTCCAACCCTTACTACAACCTTGTGTTTAATATGGGTACTATTTTGATCCATATTTTTGAGGATTCCATACATCTGGAAAACAGTAGAGCCAAGACTGGCACCCAGATAGCCTGACTTTAGAGTCTTTGTTCCTAAGTACTAAGAAGAGATAAGTAATAATGACCACAAGGTAGTACATCTTCAGAAACCTCTATTTCATCATATATATATATCCCTTGAATGAAGCATAGCAACTAAGGACAATATTTTCATACCTAAGGAATAGGGGTCAAAACTGATTTGACAAAATAAAGTTGAATTCCATCAGATTGTATCTCTAACAGGGTAAAGACTCACCTGAGAGCCGTGAGATGGGGAAATCAATACTGAGAAAATTCATGGGCTTTCCACAATAGTAAAATTTATTAATAAAGTTTACCAAAAGTTGTTGAAATCACCCCTTCCGCATGAAGCAAGAGGATCGACATTTCTTCAGTCCATAGCAGAGCCTATATTCTTCACATTGGGAACTCTCTGGTAAACCTGTATAAAGTTATTTTAAATGAGCAAAGGAACAATAAGCCCAGATCCTAGAGTGAATTAAGGAAGCCTGAGCTATATAATGCTCAAGAATTTATTATATCATTGTCTTAGTCCCATCCAAATTGAATAGAGCCTGCGCACACTCTAATTAGCCTCTTTGGTCTAATCCACATTCCATTATACTCACCAATGATATAGAATATTTGAGGAAGAAATCCCAAACCGTTTACATGGTATTGTGTCCTGGAGGCCACTGAAATACCCATGATGGGACATGCTGTCATCTAGAATCCAGAAATACACATACCAGGATTGACACTGTAGAATAGGCCACCTAAGAGAATCATTCTAGCAAGGCATATCAATCATCAGACCTCAAGTGAAAGTGGTTTATCCAGAAATAGGTCTAGCTGCCCTACTGGGTTGGTACACTACCTGAAAAGATAGAGAATATGCCATGGTGAGAGAGTATATAAATATCTGGGCCTCCTTTTCAAAGGCTCTTGTCTCTTGGACACCCAAGTTGACTGTATCTTCCATATATGTTTACCCTGGGGTTACTGACTCAGATAGTTAATATCACTTGTTCAGAAATTGGAGGACAGATGCTGTAACACCACTGATAGCTGATTTGGTCCATTTGCTCAATGTAAGCAGCACTGGATACAGCCTGGATGATGTTCAACAACGTTTACCATAACCATGTACCTTGGACAGTTCTATACAAAGGCTTATGAATGGGCTTAGTAGAACGATCCATCAAAAACCGATTCATTTTGGATCTATATTGTGAAGCCAGGGCTTTGAGTAGCAAACTTCTACTAACCAAAAAATGAAACAACCACTCAAACAACCTGCTCAGCCAGCAAGGAAACTCCATAACAATAGCTTTGAAACTGTTCCCCACAGGACACAGGAAGCACAAATTTGGTGAGTGGAGTAGTTAGATCCTTATTATCTTTACCATTGTTCAAGGTAAACAATATGTCTTAACCTGACTGCACCAAATTACTTCCCTGGGTATGGAGAGACTATGGCTATAGCAACCATAACTCTTACCATCCTCATTAATCACATTGAACAACCATCAGTATAATGATTTATAAATAAATAATAAGTAAGATGATTCATAACAAAAATGATTACCAGTAACCAAGAAAATAAGTTTACAGCTATAGCTATTAGGGACCAGGCAGAAATTAGTAGTAAGCCTTGGATTTACCATTTAACTAACCAGAACTAAAATATGGAATAATGCCCTTGCCAATCTTAACTGTGTATCTAGCTAAAAGAGTCATCATAGCCAACCAATCTAAAACAATCTGGAAAGGGAACAATGTATATTTAATGTTTCTGTAATGGCGGCTCTGAGGATGCAGGAGTAAGCATGGTGTTAGTAATGCAAAAGTTCCCTGGAGTACAAGCAGTATATCTTCATTCCAGGAGCCACCACAATAGGGGGAATGGATTGGAAGTTGTCTCAATTTACAGATGGCCACAATATATGCTAATACTACAATACAATTTAAATGCCAGTAATTTCTCCTACTAAAGTGATAGTACTGACTGGATGACCCATAAAATATCCCCTTTTATTGGAGAAAGGATACCAGAAATAAGAGAATGGAAATTGAAATATATGGTCTCTAATATTTTCATCACCACAGAAATTATTGGTAACATCATTACAAGAAATCAAATGGCTTTTCAACAGAAAGTTAGTTGATGGAATTTATGAAATTGTAATAATAAATCACTTGCTCCTCAACTTCCTGTTTGAAGTTTAAAGGATTTATGCATTCTGTGAAATATATTATGTTCTGTGTACATAAATCAGGGATTTTGGAAAAAATACCAAGTACAAGGCTTTTTTTTTTAGTCTCTGTGCCTTATAAAAGGGCAACTGGAATTGAAATTGGCTCAAAAATAGTTCCATTCGTGTCTGAGGATGAGAGTGGTACACGGTTCACTTACTTAATACGGGATATTGTAGCTTGCAATATTTATTAAGTTAGCAATAACATGCTTCGTAACAAGGTAGACAGAACTACTACCTGCACCATGTTGTTCGTGGTTGTTAAGTTTGGTCAGGGAACAAGAGACCACCACTAAAGTCCACAACCAGTGGTTGGAATGTGGCAAGCTTTGGACAGCCTTGCTATGTTTGTCCCTAGTTCTTGTAACCTCATACCCACACACAGATTATAATTTTATAGTCGAATTGTATCTATGCATGCATGATACTTAGTTATCATCATAAAACTTGTGAACAATGTAGCAAATTGACCCTGATAAGACAAAAGAAGGTATTTTACCCCAGCCTGGATTGAGGAGGTGAGGCTTGCTGAAGATAGATGCACTTATGATATAAACGGGGTGGAAGAGATTCTGTAATACCCACTCAGCACGTGGCTGCAATACCAATGCCACCCACCTGAGAATCTCCTGAGATAATATAGGGATACTCAGGGCAATCCTTTTGCTAATAACCCTGGCCACATGCACTCTGCATCCCTTTGCTAATAATATATCTTTCCAGGTATTGAAGTAAAATTTTACTTTTACAAGATTTATGTGTCAGGGTACTCTTTTTCTCCAAGCCTGCAGAGAGATTTGTGTATCTACTTTAAGAAGTTAAAAAGCTGTCACATTTATATTGTAGACTCCAATAGTATTGTAATGTACATATTTCTTTCTTTAAAGACTACTTTGGCCACAATACTTTATTGCCACAGGCACATCAAATTAAATATGTCATGATTACATTATTTAAATTGCCACAAAAAATGTTTCTTCCATTGCATTTCTTATAATTTTAAATGATGCCACTTATAACCAAAGCCAATAATAACCTGAATTAATTTCAGTGTTGATTGTGTCCTCCATCTCCCTACCATATTCAATTGAGGATTATATCTCATTAATTATACCTCCTAAATAATTCTTGAACCTGTCTTTCTCAGACTCTACCTATAGTACTAATTTACTCATACCCTACTTCAACTAGGAACCTTATATAAAAAATTTTCCTGGCTCTAGCATTCCTAAAATTAATCTTTGATGTTGCAACCATAAAGTATTTCTAACACATTATAATGATCATGTTAATCTCTGTCAGAGTGGTTTCCCACATCTTAAATAGTAATTGACAAATCCTTTTAACTAGTACACAAAATCCTTTATCGATTCTTTCTACTTTTCAAAATCCTGTCTAATGACTAGCCATTTCATTCTCTTTCCCAGGTAGTGCCAACTATTTACAATGGCCATCGTTAACCATGCCATTTCATTCATCCACGACTTTGCTATTATTTCCTCAACCTGGAGTTTTCCAGCTGAGTATCATACACTCTGCTTTCAAAATGTTCTATGCTTTAAGCCTTTATTGGCTTCCAATAGTTCTTTTTTGTTTAAGCATTGCAACCTCAGCAGCAAGTGTAATGACTGGTTCTTAGTAGCAGCTCAGTAAGTATTTATGGAGTAAATAAATAACAAAAGGATGATGATGAAATTTAATTGTCCAACTTTTCCTCAAGCACCATGTGTAGCTGTGTGTGATAGGAAGCCTCTGAGATGGCTCCAATGACCTGCATCTCCTGGTATTCAGAAGTAGAATATGGCAGAAATTACTGAATGTCACCTCTAAGATTATGTTACAAAATGACTGTGGCTTCTGCCTTGGGTGCCTTCTTTTGCTCTCCTTTGGATCACATGATCTGAAAGAAGCCACTTGGCATGTCCTGAGGTAGCCCCACACAGAGGTAGCTCACACAGCAAGGCATGTCAATGCCACACGAGCTGAATCTTTCTTTAGATGAGCCCCATAGGTCTAGCTGATGATGTGATACGACTTAATGAGATATCTTGAACCAAAGCCATCCAGCTAAACTCCAAATGGATCCCTCATCCTCAGAAATTGGGAAATAATTTCATTGGTCTAAGATGCTGCCTTTTGGGATAATTGATTGAACAGCCATAGATAACTAACATGTTATACTTTACATGTATGTGCTAAATACACTTTAGATGTTAAAATAATGGGGAAACAAACTCATTTAAAAATATGCATGAACTAGTATTTTTGTTGTTAGTTTTTTAAACTTAAATTATTCACAAATTAAAACCATGTTGGTTTGTGGTTTAATTTTTTAACCTAAAAAACTTTTAATATTAGAAAAGAATGGGAAAATAACATAGGTCAATAACCTAAATATGTGTAGGGTTGTGAAGAAGCAGATAATCTCTGCAAAATAGTACTACGTTTTTATTTTCTTGATATTTTCAGTCTAAAGAAGTGATTGTGAACTTGAAGCGGATTATTTGAATTTGGATCTCACATTTACTTTATATGACTGTCTTATCTTAAAAATATAGAATTCTTGGGACACCTGGGTAGCTCAGTCAGTTAAGTGTCTTCCTCTGGCTGGGGTCATGATCTCAGGGTTCTGGGATTGAATCCCGTTTTGGGCTCCCGGCTCGGCAGGGAGCCTGCTTCTCCCTCTACCTCTCCCTCTCCTTGCAGCTCCCACTGCTTGTGCTCTCTCTCTCTGTCAAATAAATAAAATCTTAAAAAATATATAGAATTCTTCAATTTATGTCTTTTGATTCTGCATATACTATCTAGTTTTCAACAAACCTTAAACTATTTATTTAACACATTCCTTTGTTTCTAGGATGGACATTGTGTCACGTTATGAGGTTTCCGGGGGTCTTAAGATTGATGCCATTATTCAAATGCTGTTGGGCAGCAGACATTTTGACATGGCTGCACAGATTGGTTGGAATCCTAAGTAGCCTGACAGGACAGCTGAAAATCCTTCATGTTTCAGTCAACAAAACTGTCCAAGCGTACTTGAAGAAATAATGGAAGCCTGGTTGTTGTATGAAAACTTGCTTAGAATTTTTAGAAAGATCAAGGATGTGACGGTGTCAAGATTTGCAGAATAGGAGACAGTGGCTTGGATGAAAACCTCAGAGACTAGTGTAGAGCACCATTTTAAGATAAGCTCTATTATCAATATTCTTAATATACAGCTGATGATATTGTGCAATAAACTACGGACATGGGTGACTCCAAGCTGAGAAAAGATTGAGACCCTAAGTGGGAAGATGTAGGAATCTCTATCTAATATTTATTAATATTTTATTTTTATATATGAACAAGGTATTTGATAGAAATATGTTTAAATTTGGCTTAATAGATTTTGAAAAAATAAATATAAGTATTCTAAATAATGTGTAAGTATTTTATTTTTTTAAGATTTTATTTCTTTGAGAGAGAAAGACAGAGATAGCAAGAGAGAGCAAGAGCAGGGAGGAGAGGGAGAAGCAGACTCCATCTCAGGCCTCCATTTCAGGACCCTGGGATCATGACCTGAGCTGAAGGCAGACGCTTAACCGATTAAGCCACCGAGGCACCCCAATGTGTAAGTATTTTATTATAGTTTAATCAGCAGCATGACTTTCCCTTAATATAATATAAATAATGGTTGTCTTATAGCTGGGAAGCCTTAGATATGATGAAGTATAGCATATAAATGGTTACTTTACAGATTGATATTTATCTTGCTTGGCTCTTGAAGGCATTTGATTTTGGTCTAAAATATGTATATATTAACAAAACAATATAACAAATCATTTGTTACATAAACGTATTTACAAACTACTTAGCAAAAATTATAAATGCATCTTTAACAATGGTATATTACAAAAATAAATAAGAAAAAATTCCCTTTAAGATTATCTCCTAAATCTTTTTATGACTTCTGTGGTAGATCAGCATTATTTTATGGAGAGCAGAGGGGCTAGAATTTTAAAATTCTGTTCTTTTGGGCTTCAAGGTCACCCAAAGAGCTAATTTAATGTAGGTAGCATGGATGAGCTCTTTTTGACTGACAAAGAAAACATTTAGAATATCCCTGTGAGTTTAACTAATGGAATGTAATTCACTCCATGTTTACTCAAGAACAAACAACTCTGTTAAAAGCCTTGGGAACAGTGAAGTTAAACTAGGATATAAATAAATGCTTACTGAATAAAATGAAATTAAAAAAAATGAGGTCAGGTAGCTGCAATGAGGCTGCTAGATGGAGGAAATTGAATTCCAGTGTTTGGTGTTTGGATTTGAATGAGAAGCTGTGGTTCTATTTCAGGGTTGCGGTCTTTCCTGAACTTCTGACTTACAAAATTCCCAGAAGACACATGATACTAGTCAACAACAAGAAAACACAAATAAGTTAGAACTTGCCATTTTGATACATTCATTTTCTGAGGTTTTCCACATTGAGAAAGATTTTAAAATTTTCTTGTAAATTACATTTTTTCGTGCGTTCCCTAGTACATCTATTTTGCTATAAAAACCCTAAGTTCTGCTGGAAACTATTGAAAAAAATGTAAAATATAGCTTTGGAATCTTCTTGGGAAAATATAAAATGCAGAACAAATAAGCAAATAAAATATTACCATGACTTTCTTTAGGACAGCAGGAATTTTTGTTACCATTATTCTTTCTGCTACTCTTTTGACTTTCAAGAGTTGAAGACTCAAATGCTAATTGGCAATGAACCCTCTAAGTTCTGCAGGAAACTATGGAAAGAAGAAAAAGAGGTTCAATCCATAAGAGGGGTTAAAGGGAGGGGAATGAAGCAAGGTAACAGGGAGAGGAGTGTGTGACTTGCTGCCTTCTGTGGAGCCTTGACCACTAACTCCGGAAATTAGCTAATACTGAAGGCTGCCTTCCATGACTGGAAAGGAAAAAATAATCAAGTGGAATTGTGTAAAGCACTGTGGCTGGTTATGATATAAATATGACTGAAACAGTCACCCATTGAAATGTAAAAATAGAATATTTAATATTACTTGATTTTTAAACCATTGTCATATTTAACTGAGTAATGAAGGAACTCAGTATCAAATCAAAATCATAGGACCCCTCATACTGAGTAGCAATTGTCTCCTGTTTCCTTCTCTATCCTTGGTCCCTCTCCTAGATGTAACTTTTTTTGATATTTTTATTTCTAGAAGGTTTTTTTTTTAATGTTTAGCTTTATTACTCTAGACATGCTTATGGTTCTATTCTTGGATTAACAAATATAGACTATTTTTGATCAACCAATATAAAATGTATGGATCTAGATTTTACCATCCTCTCTGCTGCCTCTTCTTTTTCCAGCATCTGATATTTATATCACTTTTGGGTTTTTCATTGATTGACTTTTTAACTTGACATAACATACTTAAAATTCAATTCAGTTTTCCATCGCTTTATTCCCCGATATGTAAAATGAAGATATTAGCTTCCCTGTATTTTTCAACCTTCCTTCCTATTCCATGCCCTACCTTCTTTCAGCTCTACCTTTGATTTTACAATTACTGAAGTTTAACTACAGTGTTATTAACAACTGTATTCTTCAATCATAACAAAACCTTCTGTATTTTGTCTATATGTTTAATTTAAAAGTAAAAGAAACCAATAAACTGTCTTCAGGTTATCATTACCATATAAATATTTTTTTAATACCAAGCTAGGGTTTGTGTGTTATTAATTTCCCTCTGTGTAAGTCTACTGTAGGATCTCTTGGTTTTTACTGAGCACCAACATTTAATTAATACTCTTACAGCCATTCACTACCTTATATATTGACAGATTTTCTTTCACTTCATATCTTGATTGTGCCTTTATTTTTTTTCCTTGCATTTTCCAATGCCATTTGTTATGTTATATTTTGCATCTTCCTTTCCCCACACTTTCATGCATATATATATTTTTTTCTATCAAATCTCTCTTTCCTGGAAAAATCCTTCTCTCAGTCCCATCCACTGTGGCTGGATTTCCATTTGTTTGTTACTCCTCTAGATTAGGTAATGGTATTCCCAGATTTCCTACCTTCTCTTCATTTTTCTGAGGTTTACCCTAAGGAAATTCTTAAAAAAGTCTATAGGAGGTAAACATTCTGAAACATGCCAACCCGAACAGTTTTTATTGTGTATGCACACAATAAAACTTATTGCAATCTTTGTTCTAAATCATTTTCTTTAGAACATCGAAGGAAATACTCCATTGTCTCTTGCACCTATTTTTGTTAATATCTAGTTCAATGTCAGTCTGATTCTTATTCTTTTGTGTTTTTTCCATCTCTAGAAGCATTCAAACAAGTTATATGTAAGTCATTTTTCATCAATTCTTGTCATTGAACCCTTGTAAGCAGACGCAATTTTTCTACCATTCTAGAGAATTACTGACCATTCTTTCTTTCATTATTTTCTATATTCCACACTTTTCCTTCCCTCTTCGACTTGTTTATTTACAAATCCTAGACCTACCTGTATTTTCCTTCCTGATTTTTTTCTTTTTATCACTTTGTTCCATAATCTTGAAGGTTTCTTGATTTTCACTGTATTTAGTTTTTTTGTTGCTGCTATTGTATTTCAAAAATATTTCAACATAATGCTTTAACGTTTAAGAGTTCAGTGTTGATCTTTGATTATTCCATTTCTATAGTATTTTCCTTTGTTTAATAGCTAAAATTTCTCCACAAATTTCCCTGGATATATTAATTATAGGGACTTTTTTTATCTTGTGTTGTTTTAGTTATGTTCTAGTATGTCCTAGTATTATAATTAGCTTGGTATTCTCCAGGTTCTATTTTTGTTTGTTTGTTCCCCTTATTCATTTTTTCCCATGTTACTGGTTCCCTGCAAACGTTTGATGGTTCTTCATTGACTTAGACACATAGTATTGCTAACGACACATAATGCCTATACCTTAGATGGGTTTCATCTGCTTGTAGGTAAGATTGTTTTATCATTGGTAAATATGACTACAGGATTTTTCAGAGCAAGACAGGGATCTGCCCTTGGTAGAGGCTTCTATTTTAATATGTGGCACCATCATCCAGAGGAAAATTAGTTTTCTCTGAAAATTGCATCTATGTTCTCTAGACAAAAATAAAATGAATGTCTTGGGAATAAATAAAAACTGACAGCTCCGTGGCACACATGGACTAGAAAGGACCAATCAAGGGTTTATTTTGTTTTAGCTTTTTGCCTCATTTTGTTTTTAACAGCTTTATTGAGGTATACTTGACATGTCATATAGAGCACATATTTAAAGTTAATGTATGTGATTTGGTAAGTTTTCACACATGTGTACATCTGTGAAGACACAACCACAGTCAAGATAATGAACATATTCCTCACTTCTAAAAGTTTTGTGCAGAAGTTACCTTATGACAGTCTGCGTAACCCCACCTTTTCCTCCCTACCAAAGCAACCGCTGATTGTTTTTGGTCACTATATAATTAACGTAAATTTTCTAGAAATTTGCATATATTGGAATTACACGATATGTTCTCTCTCTCTCCCCCACCCTCTCTCTCTTATCTGGATTCTTCACTGAACATAATTATTTTGAGAGGTCTTTACATATTCTGCATAAGATATAATAAGTCCATTATCAGATACATGATTTGCCAAAATATTCTCTGAATCGGTAGCTTAAGAATGTCTTTGATGAAATACAGTTATATATACTTTTTCATTTATGGTCATGCCTTTGCAAGCCATTGTTTTTAAACAACCTCCTCACCTTTTGAACTTCAGTATTTACACTTGTCCTTGGCAATACCTGCTGTCATGGAGGTCATGATCACAACTGATAGATCACTTTCTATCTTCTGTGCAGTTTTCTCTAAATATACCCAGGGCTGTGACTTGTCCATAATTGGGCTACTTCCATACTTCTCAATTATCTGAAATTTGTTAAAATATTCTATTTATTCATTTAAGTTCTCATTTTTTTGTCATCCTACCCCTTATATTTGCTTTTAGGAAGGTATTTTGTTTTATTCTCCTATAATTTATATTCCCTTTGTATTCCTTTCCATTTGTAGCCCATTTATACTTTTAAATGAATACCTCAGAGGTATGAAAGGAATGCATTTAAGATTACTTTGAATTTTTACATAAAATTGAAATACTTGTATTCAAATTTGGTGTGAATTTCTTCCCCAGATCTTGACTAACATTTTTTTCTATGAACCATTCACAGTAAGAACAATTTGAGAATGTTTATATTTTCATATTATCAATGCCCAGCAAAATTACTAGTCCTAATCGAAATTGGGTGGATTGATATCATTTGTTGAAAAGAGATATCTGGGATAAACATTATTTACAATTCCTCTAAAACTTAAAAAAAAAAAAACCTGAGAAACAGTGAGTATTTAAAAAAGCAATTGAATGAATGACACAACACACAGCATATCACCATCACTTGGCCTTATGTAATTAATATTTTTACTGCTCCTTAATTCTTTGTAACTAATATTAAATATGACATTTTGTTATGTTTTATAGCAATAGTTTCACATGATTTCAACACATATTCAGTTGAACCTTCCTAGATGCCAAGGATTAGGCTATGCCAAAGAGTGTAGTAAAGGATGAATAATTCCCCATTCTTCTGAAGTTTATATTCTATTGAACATGGAAAAGAAAAAGGAATTTTTAAATAGATAATAGAAAATAGATGTCACTTAAAATAGCTGAAGTGTTAGGAAAACATAAAATATATAGAAAGTGAGGGGATCTGAAGTTGTCAGACTTACAAAGAGACAAGGGCAACAGTGTCAGCAGGGGATTGAGTTCGGTGTTTGGGAAGTTAAAATAAGGCCAGGATGATTGTAATATAAGAGGCAAGTGTCGAGGAGCTGGCATCAGATGATGTTGCAAATCAGCAACAGCCAGATTATGTAAAAGCTTGTCAACTACTTAACAATTTAGATTGTAAATAGAAAGTAACCATAGGGTATCAAGCAGTAACTAGGGTGACACGAATCACATTTTGAAGGAAAAAAAATTATCTGCTTTCCTGAATTGAATCTATAGGCACAAGTAAAACCTGAGAAACCAATTGAGGAGGCTATTGAAATAGTTCAGAAGAAAAAGAGCTGGAAATAAGGTGGTAGAGCTTAAGATGGGGAGGAGTGGGTAAGTCAAGATATGTTTACAGTTAGAATTGAGGGGTGCCTGGGTGGCACTGCAGTTGGTTAAGTGCTTGACTCTTGGTTTTTGCTTAGGTTGTGACCTCGGGGTTGTGAGCCGGGGCTCCCCCCTCAGTGCAGAGTCTGCTTAAGACTTTATTTTCCTCTCCCTCTGCCCCTCCCCCTCTCAAATAAATATTTTTTTTTTTTAAGTTAGAATAAAGATCTGATGATGGCTTGGATATGGGTGATAAAATAAAGAGAGCAATAAAAGATGATTCTTAGTTTTTTTGGCTCCAACAATTTGATGCAGATAATTTTCTCATGTGAGGGAGAATAGGATTGGGGGCAAGTTTTGGGACTTTACTGGTGTTATATAATCAAGAGTTGTCTTTCTCACATGCGGGTGATGAAGTCTGCAACTCAGTCGAGAGCTGCAGCATTTTCAGTTCCTTGTTTCTGGCTTTTAGATGACAAGAAATTGTCACTAATTGCTAAGTTTCGTGTCTACATATACACAGATTTAGACTCACACAGAGACAGATACTGGCACACAAACACAAAGACATACATGTATCCTCCTGCGTCTTTCACTCATAGTACATGCCGGCACATGTTGACTCTATTAAAAAAGGAAAACTAGGGAGCTGCATTTGTAATTTCAGTAAGATTTAATTTGGTTGGTTATTGCCTAATTTTAATTTAGAAAAGCACATAAAGAATTTTCTTTTCCATATTTCCATATGGTCTTCAGATGCATGGGTGGTATTTTCTAAGTGCCTGGCTCATTTCATCCCCCTGAGGACCACAGTGTAATTTTCCTTGTTTGTAAATTGATGTAAGCATAAAATATGTTTTCATTCTTTTAAAATAATTATGTCTATTTCTGTATTTCTGTCCTGGCTCCCAGCCTTTTTCTCATGAATTTACCTAATTCCAAAACAATGGAGCAGCTCAACTCTCTTCTGTGCTGGTGTGTGTAATGGAATCCAGCGCCTCCCAACTTTCATGCATGTAATTTTATGTGGTCTTTTAGAAGGTAGGACAACTGCCTTTGTCTATTTTTAATGTTACCTTTTGCATTTTATTGATTTTACTACTTTTTAATTTTATTTTTTAGTGAAATTAGACAAGGAAGGAATGATGTTGTTGGGATGAGATAAGGGATTCAGGAAAAGTTTTTGAAAAGTTAAAAGTGATATTAGCATCATAAATCTTGATAATTTAAGTCAAGAGAGATTTTAAGATACTAACATATTTCTCTAAACTATTTAATATATGAATTACATTGCACTTTATCTTTTGTAAAGAATTTCATATATGCATGTGTGCATATTTATGTGGATAAAATCAATCATCATTATTGTCATTGTTCATGAATTCTATATTTGCAAATTTGCATACTAACTAAAATGTATTTTTAATCTGAAAATCAATACTTGTGGCATTTTTGTGGTCATTCATGGACATGAGCATTCACAGAACAGTGAAAAATTTGAGTTGCCTGGTACTCACATTGCCAGCTGATGTCTAACAAGTCATGGCTCCAACTTTTTGTTTCAGTTCTCATATTGTAGGTGTCCTTTTATTTTACTGCCACATTTTTCACTTTTTGTGCTTTTTGTTGATGTCACTGTTTAAAACAAAACCTAAGCATAGAGGTAAAGTCCTTTTTCCTGTTCTAAGAGCAAGAAGGCTGTGATGCGCTTTACAGAGAAAATATTTGTTACATAAGCTTTGTTCAGACATGAGTTATAGTTCTGTTGGCTGTGAGTTCAATGTTACTGAATCAACAATACATATTAAACAACGCTTTTTTTTGTTGTTGTTTTTGCGGGGGTGTAGAGAGTACACCAGAGTGGGATGGGGGGTAGCAGAGGGAGAGGGAGAGAGAGAGAGAGACTCTTAAGCAGGCTCCATGCTCAAAATCAATATGACATCTGCACACATTTCCTGGTTACTTAATCAGCTGTTATTCATCTTTGTTTTTAGACTACCATGTAGGTAGTTGCCAATAAAAGCTGAGAGTCCTTCCTGGTCTTGTCGTCTGCATTATCTAGGCAAATCTCACTGTTAATGTTTCTGAAATAATTCTCAAACATTAATCTTCTGCCCCTCTTTTATGACCTCTATAGTTATTATGTTTCTAATTCAGAAAACTTCCAGAGCATCCTGGTTTTGTTTTGGTCCTGTTCAAATCTATCTTCCACTGAATTGTCAGAGTAGTCTGCCTAAAATTCAACTTCCACATTTATGTTACCTTGCTTCAAACTCTTCAGTGGCACCAAACTATCAATTCAATAGAAGTAAAACGTTTTAATAGGACATAAAGCTTTCTCTGATCTGGTTCCTGCCTACCTCTCAGTCTCTGTTTACTCCTTAACTCATGCTTTATATACCCCAAAACCACACACTTATATTTCTGCATTTGTACTACAGACTCACGGACTCTCTTACCTCATTGTTTTTGTTTATGTTGTCCCTCGGTTTGCAATATCTTTTAACCAATATTGTTATGGAAAATACCAACCCATTTCAACTTTTTAGAAAATGTATTTCAGTTTCCTTTATCAAGAAATCTTTTCTTAACTTTTTCCCACATCCCATCAGGTTCATCTAGGAGCTTTTTTTCTGTACTCTCATCTGCCTGTAAAAATTACTATCATTATACCTGCCATAACACCAGATCATTTTCTGTCCTGTATCTGTCTCACTGATTAAATCATGAGCTTTGTAAAAGTAAGGACCCTAAATGATTCATCCTAGCAAAACAGGATATCAGTGTGTGAGGGAATGAATACTTGATGATCTTTTGGGGACATATTCCCTGTCTGTTTGATCTAGTGTGTTTGATATGCCCTGTGAGTTTTAGTACAGAGATTTTGCATGTTCTTTCTGGCTGCCGCTTGCTCTACCTCATAACAATCAAACTAATCAAAACCAATGGAATGCAATTAAATAGCACATTCCTTTATTGGACATTTGTTAAAATGACTTTTTCCTAGTACAAATTCAGAAACCTTGTACAGAAATCTTGTACGTCAAGAAATAGAAATACATATGACTAAATATGATAGAAGCTTCTTGTCTGCATCCTCATTTTTAAACTCAAGAGGGCCTGACTTATCTGTGAAAGCAAACTTATCATTACGCATTTCCTCAGAAGTGTGGCTATAATAAATACTGGCCAAAGTCTCAGGAAAGTATGTCACTGTAACTATAAACACATGTGTTAATGATAAAAAAAACTTAATACAGTAAAACCAATTAGATTAACAAAATATGTTATAAAATTTCTAAAGAAAATGAGAAAGAACAGACATTGAAATAGAGACAAACATTATTACTCAAATCTAGACATAGCAGTTTACTTCACACCAACAAAAATTAGTTTATAACATATAAGTATAATCTAGGTCATCCTTTAAAAGTTAAAGATATGATGATAACCTTTTTTCACTTGCTGATTAAAAGTTCTCATGAGGTTTCCTCGTTTTGTCCATATGATTTATGTTGCCATTATTAAATCTGGAAAAGTGAGATTATATCTCCTTCCTATAGGAAAATAAGATTTTTCTAATTTTTCTGTTTATAAACTCTCAACTTTTTTGCATGCTATTTTCACCCACTTTATTTTTCTGAAACAGTTGTAAGCCTCAATGAAAATTTCTGAAAATCACAAATATGATTGTTGACTTTATACACATACCTTCACAGAACAAATAAGAGTATTTTGACAAGACTCATCAGCTTATATTTTTTAGCTACCATGTCTATAGTATACTGAATTTTCTTAATATTTGTGAATAATATTTCTATTATTATAAATCCATGCAACTAAATAAATTATATTCACATATTTAATATATGGAAGGTTGACTTTCCTGTTAATGATTTCAAAGGCATATCAAAACATTTTAATATGTCAATGAGGGTTAAATGATTTAATATGCAAAATTTTTAAAATGATATATTTTCTAGAATCAATCTCACCTTAACAATTTCTTAGTTTATCTTTTGTTACATTGTGAATTTTAGAAAAAAAAATTCAGAACATCTTTAGAACACTTGTACAGATACTTTCATATTTTACTTAAACTTATTTCATCAGGCTTTTTCATACTCCTCTATAATATAATATAAACTCATATAATAAACAAAGTCACTAAACTAAGACTAATCAGGAGAATCAAATGGCAATTTTTGAAGAAAAAAGTTATTTAACACGGGAAAATCTTGTTAAAGTTTATGCAGTGTAATTCGAGTTTTAAGTATCTTTGCAAAAACAGTGGGAAGGGAATAATAGATGTGCATGATTAAAGAAAGACAGAAAAGCAGTACAGTGCATGAAAATTAATTAGTCACTGGAAGAAGTAGTTCAAACAAGTGTGTAATCTACAACACTAGGAAGATGTTGGTAGCTGAAACAGAAATAGAGGGAGAAAAATTAATATTATTAAACAATGTTTGATTTCATGTATATTAGGCTTGATGTACATAGTTAATACCTAACAGTATTAACCTAGAGATGCTAAGAGATGGATAGAATTAGCTCCATTTTACTGATGCAGAAAATACCCCCCAGTTGTTCAGGTCACTTTCCTCAAAGTTATAGAAGTATCAACTATAAAAGCTTGGAATTCAAACCAAGTTTGATGTCAAAGGCTGTGTTTTCAACCACTCTGCAATGGAATGAATAACATTAACATTAAAAATGAACAAGATATAAAAAAAATAAAACATTAACAAAAATATTAATGAGAAAGAAAATGAGAACAAGGAGCAGAGCTTGGGAATTCCCACCTACACCTCAAAAAAAGAAGAGAAATTATTAAGACCCATGAGGAAGAGCCCAAGAATATGAAAAAAAAAATCAGAAAAGAACAATGTAGCAAAAAAAGAAGGGAGAATTTCCACAATGAGAAGATAGTCAACTGTAAGAAATGCAGCAGTGTTTAATTTCAAAAAAATAAAGTCAAGGAAATTAAATTTGGGACTTGATTTTTTTCTTTAAGATTTTATTTTTATTTTTCGACACAGAGAGAGAGAGACAGCGAGAGAGGGAACACAAGCAGGGGGAGTGGGAGAGGGAGAGCAGGCTTCCCGCTGAGCAGGGAGCCCAATGCGGGGCTCGATCCCAGGACCCTGAGATCATGACCTGAGCCAAAGGCAGACGCTTAATGACTGAGCCACCCAGGCACCCTAGGACTTGATTTTTATCATTTGTTTTGGAGTAGGTAATTACAAATTACAATAGACTACTATACTGTCGGTAAAACCAGGAGGGAAGCAAGAAGATTGATGGTGAGGAAATAGGGTAGATAACTATAAACCTCACCCTCTTTTGTACTCTTGAGCAGCCACTTCAGTTAAATTGTGCTCTATTAATAGAAATTTCATTCTGACTTGATTCCTTCCTTCCTTCTTTCAATTTATTTGTGTCTTCTACTTACATATATATTTGTGGGCTACTTTTTCTTAAATAATTAATTGCTAACCAAAATGGGATTTTAAAAAATTCCCTTTTCCTTTTAGGTTATTACCACACTTTGAATACCAAGGCCCGGTGTTTATTCGTTGGCTGTGTATAAAATAAAGAATAGGGATTGGTACTTAGCATATTTATTTTTAAAAAGTCAGACCCTGCCCTAGAAAACAGATTGGGAAGAAGGCATCATCAAAGCAAATGCTCTCTATCTTACTAAGGAAGAATTAAAAAAAAAAAATCCAAGATTGAAGAAAAGGGGGGGGTGAGAGGGAGGGAGAGAGAGAGAGAGAAAGAAGAAAGAAAAGAAAGAAAAGAAAGAAAGAAAGAAAAGAAAGAAAGAAGAAAAAGAAAGAAAGAAAGAAAAAGTTTTTTGATCCCTAATAAAATTTTAATTGGCTGGGGAATATTGATCCTGGACCTGGGGCGGGGGGTGGGGGGGCATCAATATGCAGCAGAGAACAAGATTCTGTCTCCTAACCTACTAACCTATAGGTATATGGAAACAAAGAGACATCAGTCAGCTGAAGGAGGGATTGGCCTAAAAGGTTGAAGAAACAAGATTGTTTAGTTCTCAGTGCTGGGGCAAACCAAACTGTTTATGAGAACTGAAATCATCTATATCAAGGGTCACAATTTGTGTGTGTGTGTGTGTGTGTGTGTGTGTGTGTGTGTGCGTGTAGAAGGCCAGATTATAAATACTTAATAATTTGAAGGCCAAAGAGTCTCCTTTGCAGCTACTCAGGTCTACTTTTTTTGTAGTGCAAAAACAACCAATGACAAGGAGTAAATCAGTGGGTGTGGCTGTGTTCTAATAAAGTTTTATTTACAAAAACAGGAGGAGGCATTTTCCTCCAGGAACTTGCCAAAAGACCCATGAAATGTTAAATGGAAACTTTGAAAGGACAGATTGCATCCCAACACTCCATGGAACCCTTGCATGAAAGCATACCCTCACTGTGTCTCTCAATCTCAAACTATTATATCATAATCTATCCCTAGTCCTAACTAAACCTTGAAAACCACACATCAAACCTGACATCCAAATTTCATAAATATCCTAATTTTGACCTGGGACAGTACTAAGGCAAGACAGTACTTTCCTTTACTGCTGAAAGCAATAAACTCAGCTTGGTCTTCTCAAAAGAAAGTGTTGATTGTATTAGAGGAGCTAGGTTGTGACCCTTGCCTCATGCCAACTATCCTTTACTTTGCTCATTCTCTCTTCCTTCTGGAACATACACCTGCCCTATCTCTTCATGGTACTGTAGGCCCTTTAAGATGCAATTCAACTGATCTCTTCACCACAATTCTGTTCCTTATATTCCGTGATGAAAAGTCATTTCCCTATCACTTGGGATACCCATATATTTATTTATTTTTTCTCAGAATACTGCCATGGGGGAAAAAGATATATGGAATTTAGAGTAAGGGAGATCTGGGTTTGAATATTAAGCTTACCATCCATGAATTGGATAGTGTTAGACCTGTTTCTTACCATCTTTCATTCACTTTTCCTCTTTTATAAAATGACATCATTACAATCCACTTTACATAATTGCTTAATGGCTAAATGAAGTAGTGGAGTTAACTAAATTTTGTTCTTTACATATTGTTTTTCAACTGTTGTGGTAGAAAATTTCAATATAGTTTGTATTTCTAAAGTTTCACCTATCTACAGATACCAAACACATTTAGGATTTTTCTCAACAAATTTTGTTATATTTAATCCTTTCTAATTTATTAAGTTATTTTATATAGTTTTGGATTCTCTACTTGCCATTATGCTTCAGATACTAGTGTTATTAAATCTAACACAGTAGTCACTGATCAGAAACTCAGTAAATACTTTGAATAAATACTGTAAAGAAGAATGGAGAGGTAAAATCTAAACTGATCAGTTTTATTCTTAATTGAGGAGAATGTCTTTAGAGCCAACATATTCAACTTCTCTGAACTTATTAAATTTTCCTATCCCCTGAACCAATTTTATGTTAAACTTATCTTTCATTCTGTATAATACCTCAAAATATGAGCAAAATTTAATTGTCTAACAATCATATGAATGTATTTTCCTGAGTCACCTAATAGCAAAATTATGCTAAATAATTTTTCTAAATTATGAGGGTAACCAGTGACAAAATGCAAGCTTGTGAACAGCACAAAGATTCACCTTTAAAAAACTCTGCTATGTGTCATACATTTGCAGACTTAAACTCATGTCTGTCATAGAAACAAAAACAAGGTACCTTCTGAACCACAGTAAGAAAGACCTTCAAAATCTTATTTTGGAATGTGGATAATGTGGGTAAGATTGTTTGAAAACCAATTAGAGATATAAAAATGGATATCCAGGAAAGGACTAATAACAAGTGTATTTAGATTTGCCTTGTTCTTCTACTATGGACCTTAGTGTTAATATTATTGAATAGCAGTCTGGAGTGGGTCACAGCAAATTGTTTTGGTATCTTTGGGCTTACAATGTATTTGCTTTGCCTGAATTAGTTGACTTCATCATTTTGTGACACTTGAAGCAAATATTAACATAGCACAAGCATTTAAAGAGAGATATTGTTTAATTGAAGAGAATAAACCTTTCATTGTAGTTCCTCTGAAGTTCTAGAAGTTAATAGATGGTCCCTCAGGAGAAAAGCAGAAAAATAGATTATACAGGATAAAGGTGAAATTTGTGTGCACTTTCTCATGGGAACTTAATTTCCCTGAGAACAGATTGGAAATTTCTTTCAAATTACCTTTTCTATAAAAAAATAGCATTTTAACCAGGGAAAGGGAATGTTTAGTACTGATGACCATGAAAACAACACATGTCTAATTTCAAGTTTAGATAGCAGAGTTCAAGGGTGAGATTCAGGTTTAGAAATCAAGCCTTCTATTTTCTTGCTGAAATTGTAACAGTACTCAGGAGATGGCATTCCTTAGATAAATAACCCTTTTTTTACGATGCAATAAAGAGACTTGTTTTGTTTTGTTTTAACAAGTTAGATTTTGTATTTAAACAAGTATTTCAGAATGATTACTTTTCTGTTCAATTGTTTCCCATGTTTAGATCCTCTTGAGACTAACGTTGTTACAGAATACCATAATCCAGGATCATTTTGCTTCTCCCAATTCACTTTTCAAGTGTTTATGTCCTTCATAAGGAATTTGGTTCCTTTCCTCCTATTACTAAGCCTGGTGATGGGTATTAAAGAGGGCATATATTGAATGGAGCACTGGATGTAATATGCAAACAATGAATCATGGAACACTACATCAAAAACTAATGATGTAATGTATGGTGATTAACATAACATAATAATAAAAAAAGAAAACCATTGACTCTGAAGTTAAATCTAAAAGATAAAATTATCAAATGACATTTCATGTGTTTATATCCTTCATACTACAGGCCCCTTTCTTTCCTGCAGGGATGGAGAGGGTACAGGATAATATAACAGAAAAATTACAGGTTTGAAATTTAAAAATTATAATGGGCAAAGACCAAGAGAATTTTAATGTTCCTGCCTTAATGGAGATGGGCAGGATGCTTTGTGATGGAGGGGCAGGATGAAGGAGAGGGGGAGGGGAGGGAGAGGGAGCTTTTTTTTCAAATGAAATCACTAAAAACACATTATGAATTACATAAATTTTAAACTTGCGTTCTCTCACTGTGACAAACGTCTTATATCTCTAAAACATGTGTCCAATAAATCATCTTGATTTAGATACACATTTTTAAGTGGATAAAGAGATAGGCACAAATTACTGAACCAGGAATCCCAATTGGAGAGACAAGATGGCCAGAGAAATGAGGAAAGGAGATTTTACTTTCAGCTTGGGAATTATTTAGCTCTAAAAAGTGCCTAAGTAAAATCCTTGTTGTTAGCAAAATCTCAATATTCACTTAAGTGCTTTTGTAACTAGACTTATGCTTTTAGTTGTTCCTTAAATGCCATGGGTAAAAATAACATCATTATCATCATCATCATATTAGATTTTCTTTTCATTCCAGCCAAAAAAAAAAAAAAATCTGTCTTAAAAAACAGAGAAAGACATGTATCGTATGATCTCACTGATGAGGAATTCTTAACCTCAGGAAACAAACTAAGGGTTGCTGGAGTGGTGGGGGTGGGAGGGATGGGGTGGCTGGGTGATAGACATTGGGGAAGGTATGTGCAATGGTGAGTGCAGTGAATTGTGTAAGACTGTTGAATCACAGACCTGTACCTCTGAAACAAATAATGCATTATATGTTGAAAAAAAAAAAAGAAGAAGATAGTAGGAAGGGAAAAATGAAGGGGGGGAAATCAGAGAGGGAGATGAACCATGAGAGACTATGGACTCTGAGAAACAGACTGAGGGTTCTAGAGAGGAGGGGGATGGGGGGATGGGTTAGCCTGGTGGTGGGTATTAAAGAGGGCACATATTGAATGGAGCACTGGGTGTTATATGCAAACAATCATGGAACACTACATCAAAACTAATAATGTAATGTATGGTGACTAACATAACATAATAAAATAAAATTTAAAAAAATAGAGATTAAGTGCCTGGAATATACTAAGTACTATATTAGTGTTTCTTAAATACATAAATAAAAATAAAAGGAATGAACATTTTAAAAAATACAGATTAAAACTTTAAAGATGTTTAAAGTTAAACTAATTTTTAAAATATACATTTGTACAGTAATATTTCAAGACATGAGATTCAAAACTCATTCTTCTCTCCTGGTGAGTCAGAAGATTATAAAACAAGAAGTTGAGTTAATCCAACATTCAAACACAAAATGAGACTCCAGAACAAGACTAGACAAAAAAGAAAGTGCCTTGCTTAACAACAAACCAAAACTAGCAGAAGCTTGATCTTTAAGAAAACAATTGAAGAAAAGCTTCCCTAAGGGTAGGATATAAAACTATGCAGATCAGAAATAAGCATCAAAAGTTTTGAAAACTGGAAAGCTCTTTATTAGTGACTCCAGTGCTGTGGGTTGTTTGTTGTTTATTTTGAAAAAAAAAAGGAAAAATTGGAGTAAGACTTGATGGAATTTTCTCTTTGCTGTATAATAATGTCTAAAGATTAACTTTAGAGATTTTAATTTATGATGCCTGACTACAACACACATTTATAGATCTTTGTATTTCATGTCCATTGAAATTCAAAGACTAAGTAGGGAGTCCTGTCTCATGTCATGGAACTCAGAGCTCATGAACTAAGTTTCTGCCATTATTTATATATAGAATTATGTTTTTTCTTTATTATAAGATTATACAAGAAGGGAAACTTTTATGTGTATATTAAACATTACATTTTCTTCCATCTTGAAAGAGTGCTAGCAAAACAACTTCTGTAGAGATGGACAGGTTGTTATTGAATCCTGAACAACTAATGATATTGTTCTTGGATTTAATCCTTGAACCACTCTCCTTTCAGCAACAACAAATAAGTAGAATAGAACTTTATATTTCAAACTTTGAGCTTTTAAAAAATTGTTCCTGAGAGATCCCACTAAATAAAAACTTATGAGATTTTTGGAAAAAGACATTACACTTAAAGTAAAATAGCTTTAATACTAATTAACAAATGACATGAGGAAAAGTTCAGGCAAACCTCTGATACACTAAAAATAAATGTATTTTTTCATGTGTCTGTTGGCCATTTGGATGTCTTCTTTGGAAAAATGTCTGTTCATGTCTTCTGCCCATTTCTTGATTGGATTATTTGTTCTTTGGGTGTTGAGTTTGATAAGTTCTTTATTGATTTTGGATACTAGCCCATTATCTGATATGTCATTTGCAAATATTTTCTCCCATTCTGTCGGTTGTCTTTTGGTTTTGTGGGCTGTTCCTTTTGCTGTGCAAAAGCTTTTTATCTTGATGAAATCCCAACAGTTCATTTTTGCCCTTGCTTCCCTTGCCTTTGGCGATGTTTCTAGGAAGAAGTTGCTGTGGCTGAGGTCGAAGAGGTTGCTACCTGTGTTCTCCTTTAGGATTTTGATGGACTCCTGTCTCACGTTTCGGTCTTTCAACCATTTGGAGCCTATTTTTGTGTGTGGTGTAAGGAAATGGTCCAGTTTCATTCTTCTGCATGTGGCTGTCCAATTTTCCCAAGTGCTCAACAACACTCGGCATCAGGGAAATCCAAATCAAAACCTCAATGAGATACCACCTCACACCAGTCGGAATGGCTAAAATTAACAAGTTAGGAAATGACAGATGTTGGCGGGGATGTGGAGAAAGGGGAACCCTCCTACACTGTTGGTGGGAATGCAAGCTGGTGCAACCCCTCTGGAAAACAGTATGGAGGTTCCTCAAACAGTTGAAAATACAGCTACCATACGATCCAGCAATTGCACTACTGGGTATTTACCACAAAGATACAAATGTAGGGATCCAAAGGGGTACATGCACCCCAATGTTTATAGCAGCAATGTCCACAATAGCCAAACTGTGGAAAGAGCCAAGATGTCCATCGACAGATGAATGGATAAAGAAGAGGTGGTATATATACACAATGCAATATTATGCAGCCATCAAAAGGAATGAGATCTTGCCATTTGCAATGACGTGGATGGAACTGGAGGGTGTTATGCTGAGTGAAATAAGTCAATCAGAGAAAGACATGTATCATATGACCTCACTGATATGAGGAATTCTTAATCACAGGAAACTAACTGAGTGTTGCTGGAGTGGTGGGGGGTGGGAAGGATGGGGTGGCTGGGTGATAGACATGGGGAGGGTATGTGCTATGGTGAGCGTTGTGAATTGTGCAAGACTGTTGAGTCGCAGATCTGTACTTCTGCGACAAATAATGCAACATATGTTAAGAAAAAAGAAAAAGAAGAAAATAGCAGGAGGGGAAGAATGAGGGGGAGTAAGTCAGAGGGGGAGACGAACCATGAGAGACGATGGACTCTGAAAAACAAACTGAGGGTTCTAGAGGGGAGGAGGGTGGGGGGATGGGTTAGCCTGGTGATGGGTATTAAAGAGGGCACGTTCTGCATGGAGCACTGGGTGTTATGCACAAACAATGAATCATGGAACACTACATCAAAAACTAATGATGTAATATATGGTGATTAACATAACAATAAAAATGTATTTTTTTCACGGTAATAATTCCTTAACTTAAAAAACCAACAAATTGTGTGTTCCTGTGTGAAAATTTATTTTTATCCCCATTTTTATTTATACCTATAACAATTTTTTAATATGATTAGCTGAAATAATATTATGCTTCAGTCTAATAAGAAACTAAAAAAAGTTGGGGTGGATTTGGGAAGTTTATTTTGCCATGTGAATTTCTCTTTGTGTTTATTTAAAATTTTTATTACTGAAGCATAGATGAAGCACAATGTTATATAAGTTTCAGGTATACAAGTCCTATACAGTTCTATACATTATACAATGCTTACCACTGTAAGTATAGTCCTCATCCGTCACTATGCAATATTGTTGCAATATTATTGACTATATCCCTATGCTGTAATTATCATTTCTGTGACTTATTTATTTTATAACTAGAAGTTATCTAGTAGATAACTTAGATAATGGTTAATAGATCCCCTTCATCTATTTCATCTGATCCCCCAACTCCTCCCCTCTGGCAACTACTAGTTTGTTCTCTGTATTTATGAGTCTGTTTCTGCCTTTTGTTTGTTCATTTGTTTTGTTTTTTAGATTCCACATATAAGTGAAATCATATGGTATTTGGCTTTCTCTCTCTGACTTAATTGCCCTATCATAATACCTGCTAGGTCCATCCATGTTATCACAAATGGCAAGATCTTATTCTTTTTATGGCTAATATTCCTTTGTGTATAATCATCTTTACTCATCACTCAGTGGACACTTAAGTTGTTTCCGTATCTAAGCTATTGTAAATAATGCTGCAATAAACATAGCAGTGCATTTATCTTTTCAAATTGGTGTTTTTGTTTTCTTTAGGTAAATACCTAATAGTGGAATTACTGGTTTGTATGGTATTTCTTTTTAAATTGTCTTTGAGGAAACACAATACTGTTTTTTACAGTAGTTGGACCAACAGTGCAGGAGGGCTCCCTTTTCTCCATATACTCACCAACACTTGTTATCGTGAATCTCTTTTTAAATTACATTTTGCTCATATGTTGAATTAACTCAGTTCAGACTTGCCAAAACTGGGATATTAAAAATATTTGCTTGATACCATCAGAAACACTGTACTGTTGAGAACATCATACAGATTAAGGAAAACAGACATTCTTTCTCTTCTTTGAGAATTTTAATTAGCAAATTAACTACTGACTGGTCTTCCCTTGAAATCCGTTGTCTTTTATTTATCTGCAAAAATGTGCTATGGTATATTCTTTAAACCCTTTCAGAAATACAAAAAATTTCCTTTCCATAGTTCTGATGTTTTTTCTAGTACAAAATGAGCTCAGCTCTAATTTTCTGATTTGCATATCTCTACAAGTATCAGCTAATGTGTAGATTTTAAAGGCAGTTAAGAACATCTGGTAAGGAGTGGCTGGGTGGCTCAGTCAGTTAAGCATCTGCCTTTGGCTCAGGTCATCATCCCGCGGTCTTGGGATCCAGCCCCATGACGGGTTCCCTGCTCAGTGGGGAGTCTGCTTCTCCCTCTCCTTTTTCCCTCCCCCACTCTGTTCATGCTCTCTCTCAAATAAATAAATAAAATCTTGAAAACAAAAAAAATCTGATTAAAAAATGTGGTAGCAGTTACCTCACTTTGAGAAAATAGGTTTTGATTATTTGAATCAATTCATTTATTTCCTTAAAAGTATAACCTAAGGAATTTGGAAATAAAGGAACTTATTAAGATAGAGTACCAAAAGAGTGAACAATACAAGACAGTTTATACTAGTGTTAATTTATATGATATAGACCGGTTCTTCAAAGATGTTGATGTGCTTATAAGTCACCTGAGAATCTTGTTAAAATGCAGTTTTTGATTCAGGAGTACTGGGGTAAAGCCTGAAATTGGTGTTTCTAACAATCTTCCAAATAATGCTGTACCACTGGCCTTGGAACACCCTTGAGGTATTAAAGGGATCAGCCATAACTGCTGCTAAAATTTTTATTACTGAAGCATAGACGAAGAACAATGTTATATAAGTTTCAGGTATACAAGTCCTATACATCACAGAATTGTGATGCCACAAGCTTTGGTTTTCGTTTTCAATATTCCTCTGGCTATTCAGGGTCTTTTCTGGTTCCATACAAATTTTAGGATTATTTGTTCCATCTCTGTGAAAAATGTCGATGATATTTTGCATTGAATGTGTAGATTGCTCTGGATAGCATAGACATTTTCACAATATTTGTTCTTCCAATCCATGAGCATGGAATGTTTTTCCATTTCTTTCTGTCTTCTTCAATTTCTTTCATAAGTGTTCCATGGTTTTCATAGAACAGATATTTTACCTCTTTTGTTAGGTTTATTCCTAGGTATCTTATGGTTTTTGGTGTAGTTGTAAATGAGATCGATTCCTTGATTTCTCTTTCTGCTGCTTCATTATTCGTGTATAGAAATGCAACAGATTTCTATACATTGATTTTATATCCTGTGACTTTGCTGAATTCCTGAATCAGTTGTAGAAAATTTTGGTAGAGTCTTCCAGGTTTTCTACATAAAGTATCATGTCATTTACAATTAGTGAGAGTTTGACTTCTTCTTTGCCAATTCGGATTCCTTTTATTTCCTTTTGTTGTCTGATTTTTGAGGCTAGGACTTCCAGTACTATGTTGAACAACATTGGTGAGAGTGGACATCCCCTGTCATGTTCCTGACCTTAGGGGTAAAGCTGTTTTTACCCATTGAGGATGATATTAGCTGTGGGTTTTTTATACATGGCCTTTATGATGTTGAGGTATATTCCTTCTATCCCTACTTTCTTGAGGGTTTTTATCAAAAGAAAGGATGTTGTATTTTCTCATATGCTTTTTCTGCATCTATGAGAGGATCAGATGGTTCTTATCCTTTCTTTTATTAATGTGGTATATCACACTGATTGATTTGTAGATGTTGAACCACACTTGCAGAAGAGGAATAAATCCCACTTGATCATGGTGAATAATCTTTTTAATGTACTGTTGGATTTGATTAGCTAGTATCTAGCTGAGAATTTTTGCATCCATTTTCATCAGAGATATTGGTCTGTAATTCTCCTTATTAGTGGGGTCTTTGGTAATCAAGGTAATATTAGCCTTATAGAATGAGTTTGGAAGTTTTCCTTCCATTTCTATTTTTTGGAACAGTTTCAGAAGAATAAGTACTAATTCTTCTTTAAATGTTTGGTAGAATTCTCCTGGAAAGCCATCTGGCCCTGGACTCCTGTTTGTTGGGAGTTTTTGATTACTAATTCAGTATTTGCTCTTATGAGTCTGTTCAAATTTTCTATTTCTTCCTGTTTCAGTTTTGGTAGTTTATATGTTTCTAGGAATTTATGCATTACTTCCAGATTGCCCAATTTGTTGGCATATAATTTTTCATAGTACTCATAATTGTTTGTATTTCTGCAGTGTTCGTTGTGATCGCTCCTCTTTTATTCATGATTTTCTTTGTTTGGGTCCTTTCTCTTTTCTTTTTTTATAAGTCTGGCTGGGGGTTTATCAATTTTGTTCATTCTTCCAAAGAACCAGTTCTGAATTTCATTGATATGTCTACTGTTTGATTTTTTTTATTTCTATATCATTGATTGCTGCTCTAATTTTTATTAATTCTCTTCTGCTGGGTTTAGTCTTTATTCACTGTTCTTTTTCCAGCTCCTTTTGGTGTAAGGTTAGGTTGCGTATTTGAGACTTTTCCTGCTTCTTGAGGAAGGTTTGTATTGTTATATAATTCCCTCCTATGACCACCTTTGCTGCATCCCAGAGGTTTTAGACTGTCGTGTTTTCATTTTCATTTGCTTCCATATATTTTTTTTCTTCTTTAATTTCCTGGTTAATCCATTCATTCTTTATTAGGATATTCTTTAACTTCCATGTATTTGTGGTCTTTCCAAATTTTTTCTTGTGGTTGACTTTAAGTTTCATAGTGCTGTGGTCAGAAAACATGGATGGTATGATCTTAGTCTTTTTGTACTGGTTGAGGCCTGATTTGTGACCCAGTATGTGATCTGTTCTGGAGAATGTTCCATGTGCACTCAAAAAGAATGTGTATTCTGCTGCTTTAAGATGAAATGCTCTGAATGTATCTGTTCATATGGCCCAGTGTATCATTCAAAGCCATTCTTTCCTTGTTGAATTTCTGCTTAGATTATCCATCCATTGCTGTGAGTGGGGTGTTAAAGTCCCCTACTGTTATTGTGTTATTGTCAATGAGTTCCTTCATGTTTGTTATTCATTGATTTATATACTTGGCTGTTTCCAAGTTGGGGACATAAATATTTACAAATGTAAGATCTTTTTCTATAGACCCCTTTATTATGATATAGTACTCTTCTTCATCTCTTGTTACAGTCTTTGGTTTTAAATCTAGTTTGTCTGATATAAGAATGGCTACTTCAGCTTTCTTTGAATATCCATTAGCATGATAAATTGTTCTCCACCCACTCACTTTCAATCTGGAGGTGTCTTTGTGTCTAAAATGAGTCTCTTATAAGAAGCATATCAAAGTGGTTTTTTTTATCCATTATGATACCCTATATCTTTTGATGGGAGCATTTAGTCTACTTACATTCAGAGTAATTATTGATAGATATGAATTTAGTACCATTGTATTGCCTATAATGTCACTGTTCCTGTAGGTTGTCTCTGTTCCTTTCTAGTCTTTGTTCCTTTTCCGTTCAGAGGGTCCCCTTTAATATTTCTTACAGAGCTGGTTTTGTGTTCAGGAGCTCCTTTAGTTTTTGCTTGTCTTGGAAACTCTTTATCTTTCCTATTCTGAATAACAGCCATGCTGGTAAAGTATTTTTGGCTGCATATTTTTCCCATTTAGCATGTTGAATATATCATATCCCTGTCTTCTGCCCTTCTAAACATCTGTGGATAGGTCAGTGGCTATGTATCTACCCTTGTAGGCAAAAGATCATTTGTCTGTGGCTGCCTTCAGAATTCTCTGTCTTTTGCAAGTTTCACTATGGTATGTCTTGGTGTTGACCTGTTTTAGTTGATTTTGAGGGGAGTTCTTTGTGTGTTTGGACTGAACGCCTGTTTCCTTCCCCAGATTAGGGAAGTTCTCATCTATAATATGTTCAAATAAACCTTCTGCCCATTTTTCCTGCTCTTCTTCTGGGGCTCTTATGATACAGATATTATTATGCTTTATGGAATAGCTGAGTTCCCTAAATCTATATTCATCATCTAATAGTTTTCTTTTCCCCTTCCTTTCAGCTTCATTATTTTCCATAATTTTATCTTCTATATCACCTATTCATTCCTGTGCTTCTTTCAGCCTCATTGTGATTACATCCAATCAGTTTTTCATCTCAGTTATAGTATCTTTTATTTTGGCCTGACTAGTTTTTAGTTCTTTTATCTCTGAAAAAAGGGTTTCTCTGGTGTTTTCTATGTTTCTTTCAGGCCCAGCTAGTATTCTTATGACTGTTGTTCTAAATTCTTGTTCAGATACATTGCTTATATCTGTTTTGAGCAAATCCTTTGCGGTGATTTCTTCTTGATCTTTCTGTTGGGGAGAATTCTTCCATCTTGTCATTTTGTCTAGGATTCTGTGTTTGCATGTTATGAAATCTTATTACGTTTCCTGCAATACAGCATTCCTGAGAGTAATGCTGTATTGAGAAGGGGTGATACACCGTCCAGAGCCTGGTGCTTCAGCAAGTGTTTCCGGTGTATGCTTTGTGCACTCTACTATTGCGCTTTGGCTGCTCTTTCCCACAGGTCAGTCCTCTGCAGAATTCCTCCTCACTTGCAGTGGGGAGTATTTGAACCTTTAATTAAGTGTGCTTTGACTTGTTTGTTAAAATAAGCCTGATAGAAAAAAAAAATCCTGATCCAAGAAAAGAGGAAAGGAAAAGGACTAAAAAAGCAAACAAATGGAAAACTATAAGCCTAATTCCACAGAAAAAGAAAGAAGGAAAAAAGAAAAAAAGAAAAAGAAAAGAAGCCTAATCCAAAAAATGAGAAAAGGAAACAAGCAAAGAAAAAAAAAAAAAAAACCTATAAGCCTGATTCCAAAGAAAAAAGAAAAAAGAGAGAGAGAGAGAGACTGGTTATCTTTCCACTGGACCTGACACTAATGCTTTAGAGCACTCTATGATCAGTAGACTTGGTACTTGTTCTGGGCCTACGTTGGTTCACTGGGGGAAAGGCCTGCTGCATTGGCTCACAGTGAGACTTGCCCCAGTAAAGATGCCCCTGTAGGGTGCTGGGGTGTAGGATTTGCTGTAAGTGGCTCTCTCCTTCACTGAGGGTGCTCTGTTGCTCATGCAAGTCCTTTGGTGCTGGTGTGTGGGGGTGACTGGAAAATGGTTTCACCCTACTGTCTCCTTCCCAGGGAGAGGAACTCATACCCACCACTGTTCTGGAAGCCCTCACAGAAAAGTAAGCAATATCTTCTTCTGTGTTCTAGGCTTCAGTCAGAACTGCCCTCAACCTGTCTGTGCCCGGGCCGTCAGTGCACCCAGTGCCGCAGTTCTCTTACGGTTTATCTCTGGCCTTCGTCTAGGATTCAGAGCTCCAAATCTTAAAGGGCCAGGAAAGGCACAGACCTGCCCCCTTCCCCCAGAGGAGAGCCTGCCAGTGCTGCACCCAGTGCCGTTGTATCCAAAGAAAAGAAACGCTTGGCTGCACAGGTGCCTGGAGTCTATGGTGAAGCACAGTGAAGAGCTGCAACCAGGTTATCTGCCCTCTGTGTGCCTCTGTCCCCTGCTGTTGATTGACTGCTCAATGGTGCCTGGCAAGCCTTTTGTCCTTGGAGAGGCAATATATTCTCTTCCAAATGTACTCCAGGAAGGGAAATGTTTTCTCCCAATGTGACTCAGGGGATCCCCACACCCTGCTGTCTGCCATCTGCTCCCTGGTTTCCCCCCCCTCCCTAGGAGAACCACTGCCCACCCTGCTTGACGCTGGTGAATGGTGCAAACTTCTAAAACCTCAGAATCTGAGCTCCACTGTTCACAAAAAACTTGCCATAGCCAATTCCTCTTGATTCTCCAGGCAGTGGTCTTGGGGGGAGTGTTTTTCTTGCAGGAACCCTATACTATGCTTTCTTTCCTCTTCTCTCCCTCTCTCCCTTCTCTCTGTGAGAAGGACCCCATACAGTTATTTTTAGAAACTTTTTTTACATTAAAATCATTTCAAATCTACAGAAAAGCAGCAAAATTAGTATAGATAGTTCTGATATAACCAGATTCAACATTTTTAAATATTTTGCCAAACTTGGTGTCTCTCTCTCTCCGCAACCCTCCGTGTGTGTGTGTGTGCACGCACATTTCTATCATCCCTCCCCCATCTCTTCCTCTCCTTTGCTTTTCCTTTTTTCTTATCTTTATCTTAGCCTCCTGAGAGATTTTATCAGTATTATAATTCTTACAGTTTTGAAGTAGACTTTTTAAAAATAATGTTGTTGTCTGTCCCTAAGAATAAAATATAAATATATTTTAAAAAATTAAATTAAAAAAGACCAGAGGCTTGGAAGAGTAGCTGTTTTGATCAATATAGGTCTGAGTCAGCAAATACAATACAACATTTAACTTGAAATTAAACCTTTGTACCATGATATGCCACATGAATTTTTGGACAAATCACTAATGAGACTTTTCTTTCCCAGGTTCTATAACAACTAGATATTTTTCTAAATATGTTAATTTAAGATTCCTAACTTCAAGGGACATTTGGCTCTGTCCACAAAGTTTTTCTTATTTTTTTTATTGAAGGTCAGATGTCCTGAAACCATGGTTCAAGGGACATATCTGACCTGTTGCCTGTTTTTGTATATAGAGCAGGGCCAGTAAACTAAGGATGGTTTACATTTTTAAAATCATTGAAAAATTAAAGAATAATATTTTGTGACATATGCAAAAATATATAAAATTCAAATTTCAGTGTCCATAAATAAAGTTTTGTTGGAACCCAACCATGGTATTTCACTTACATATCATCTGTGGCTGCTTTGCATTACAATGGCAGAGTTGAATTGTTGTGACAGAGAAAGTTTGCCCCATAAGACCTAAAATGTTAGTATATAGCCTTTTACAGAAACAAACAAATAAAAATTGTCAACACCGATAAGGTGATATGAGGTAATCTGTCTCCTCTAACTGTGAAATGATTGATGGTAGTGGTGGTCCCCAAATATGTTTTTTCTACTTTGGGGTACTGCGAGGCTTCTTCCCTCTTGTCTCTCAGTGAAGTAGTATATGTTGTATGATGAGTTATGAAATATAAAGAACTGCTCCCCACTATATCCCCCCTGTTTTTGGAATTAAATGGCCTCTGCCTTCCATACAGTTCTCTCCCAATGGTATTTTCCAAGCCCAATTTTTCCCAGATGAACAAAAAAGATTTAGATGGATAATAGCCAAAATGCCTTCTCTGTGAGACTGGGTTCTCCAAGGGTCACACGGTCCATTTCACCCTGCAAATTTTTCATTCATTGGGAACAGATGGGTGCAATGCTTGGTAAAGGAGTTCTAAACCCTCCTAGGGACATTTGGAAATGTTTGGAGGCATTTGAAAAATTATTTTTTCTTAAAAGCTGAAAACCAACTATCAACATTTAATGGGTAGGTAACAGGGGTGTGAAACATCATACAATGCATGTGACATTGAAAAATTATCCCTTCAAAGATTTCAACACATGCTCATTTAGAAATACTGCTTTAAAGCACTAAAAACAAGAACTTTTATTGTCTGTGTTTCAAGACACAATCAAAAAAGGATATGGTGCCCATCTGGCTCTGCAACAACATACCACTAGTAAAAGAATAACACTCAACTAGATGATGACAAGTGTTCAATGATCCCAGTCCTGTACAATTTTATTGCAACCATTTGGAGACAAATTTTAGATGACTTACTGTTTTTGTTTTTGTTTTTTATAAATAAGCTTAATTTAATTAAAACAATCTATCGTAATATTTTTACAGGCTTTACAGGGAGAATTGTTCCATTTTAATTTAATACAAATGAAAATAATCTCCAAACTGTTTCATATATGAAAACCATGACCTTTTTAGTTTTACTCCTATTCCTTTATAGTCCTGAGATGAAAAATCTTTTTTCAGTCAATGGTTAGGAGGCTTATAGCCACATAGATTTTAGCCCTCACAGAGGTACTGGTAATACTGTTAATTGATTAATTAAATTAAAACACATTTTTTTTTGAATTCACATTAGAATTGACCATTTTCTATTCTCAGCAAGTAGTCCAATGTTATACCTGTAGAGGTTAGACCTACTAAAGTCAGGTGTTTTAACAGAGCATACAATGAAAAGGATTCCAGGAATTTTAAGCTGAATTTGTAAAACAAAACAACAATGGATTAGGGGTAGTCATGATTTTAGTATGTTTGATAATCTTCCCTTTTTGCTCTACAAAACCTTACCATAAAACAGGAGATACAATTTTGGTTTTGGACCTCTAATTAATTCATGACCTATTACTAATTTATCATCTATGTGTATGTGATGTACTATCGTGAATCATTTTGAATATCACTTTTCACTTTCCTAAACCTGTAAAAGGACAATTTTATTATTCTTGTGAGCTTTTTATCCAAAATAAATCTGCAGTTCTTTGGGCATAGGCAGATTGTGAAAAAAGCCCAGTAGAGAAGACAAGCACATTCTTGATTGGTTTAGGTGTCTTGAGTCAGAGTGGAAGGGTTGCAAGGAGATTCTCAGGGTGCCTGGCCTACCCCTTGGGTACTGTTTCCCACAGAATCTTGTCATGCCTATACCCTCCAATCCATTTCAATATATGCCTACATGATATAACTTAATTAATGTTTGGAAGGCATCCAAGAAGTTTGGTCATACTTCATGCAAAAATGAAATTGTGTTAGAATATAAGTTTTGTCCATATAAGGCATGGCCCAGTGTCTTTTACCTGTTTGTCAGAGGAAGTTCAATGCCTTAAGGTATGGAAGGTAAATGCCAATCCCAGTCATTTTGGTTTGGGCATCTGATTGGATTTCACAAAACCATGTTAATTTTAAGGTTGACTTCCTTCACAGTCACAACACAGTTTATGTGCATATTTTTTGCCTCTTCAATTCCTACCATCTGCCTTAAGGGGACAACTATAGCATTTTCACTGTGAACATTTTCATGAGATATGATGTGTGTTTTCAGGGGCCATTAGGATTTGATTTTTAATCTGTTAGACATTTGTTATCCACAGAAAATTGGTCTGTACAAACCTTGATTTGAGGCTCTAATCATTAGAATATCAGTGGCCAGATCAATATCTGTATGAATAAAAATCATAACTGTGTGTCGTGCTGGACCCCTTGACACATGCCAAGTGTATGTGTTTTTAATTATGTGGATTCTGCACAATGACACTTAATTCTCTTTTCTAAAGACTCATCAAGGACCAGGTATGGATCAGTTGAAACCAATTATTTTGGCAGTAGAAGTTGAGGAGCCATCTATAAATCACTCAGTAGCTCTAATATCTAAGGGCAGTACCAGCTAGGAGATTAGCTTCCAGGATCCTCTTAGTGTCCCTTATCTGTTAGTGAAAAATTGCTCTTTCCTAGAGACAGTCTTTAGTAAAGCCGCCAGAATTTCAAGTAGAAATACAATTTTCATGATGTTGGGCTGCGCCTTAATATACCACTTCACTTAAAGGGGGTTTCATGTGTCCATCCACCCTATGGCAACAAAAGAATTCATTTCTGGGAAGTCTGAGTAAGCATAGTCATTTGTATGTAATATATTTGTAAGTATAATTACTTGAATACTTTCTATGCTCAGACACTAAAATGTAAATACTTTGATTTAATTAATCTTCAAAGTAATCCTGTAAAATAAGTACCATTTTATCACCATTGGGAATGTAATGCTTCTGGTGAAGGCCTTCTACTCCTGGAATCTAGCATTTCTGGAGTAAACAGGTGACAAGAATTGGTCAGTACTGTCATTATGCTTTCTGCATGAGCTCTGAAATTATAGTTAGCTGATTAGATCGAGAAGACTTAAAATGTCAGGAAGAAAAACTGACGGAATAACAACTCAAGAGAGACTAGGCCACAAATTAAGGTGTACCCAGTTTGTCATAGTGTATAATTGAGGGCACCTGCTCAGTGAAAAATGACAACTTTACTAAAACTAGAATTAGTAGTCTATGTAAGAATCTATTTGATAACAGCAAAACACAGTACAGCAATGTCAAAAGAACAAGCAATTTTCTGTCTTAAGCTATTTGGCTATAATCTTTTCCTGGTAAAGTATCTAGCATTTATACACTTCTCCACTGACAGACACTTAGGTTGTTTCCATATTTTGGCTTTTATAAAAAAATGCTGCAATGAATACAAGAATATAGATACCACTGGGAGGTATGCTGATTTCATTTCCTTTGGCTATATACCCAGAAGAGGGATTGCTGGATCATATGGTAGTTAAATTGTTTTTTTAAAAAACCTCCACACTGTTTACCATAATGCCTGAATCAATTTATCTTCTCACCAACAGTGTACAAAGGTTCAACATGGATGGATCTGGAGGACATTATCCGAACTGAAGTAAGCCCGACATAGAATAAAAATGTTACATGATCTCATTTATAAGTGTAATCTAAAAAGTCATATTCATAGAAGCAGAGGGTGGTGGTTCCTAGGGCTGGAGAGGTGGGAAAAATGGGGAGAAGATATGTGTCAAAGAGTACAATGTTTCAGTTATGGAGAATGAATAAATTCAGAGATCTAAGGCATGACATGGTGACATTAGTTAAAATACCATATTCTATAGCGGAAATTTGCTAAGAGAGAAGATCTCAGGTGCACAGTAACTGTGAGAAAATGGACATGTCAATTAACTTAATGATTAATAACACATATATAATATCCTACATCTGGCATAAAAAGGCTATCAGTAAATATTAACAATATTGATATTATTACTGTCATTATTGCTATGGTTTTTGCCATCGTTAATATTATTAACAAAGGGGCTCCTGGGTGGCTCAGTCATTAAGCATCTGCCTTCGGCTCAGGTCATGATCTCAGGGTCCTGGGATCGAGCCCCGCATCGGGCTCCCTGCTCTGCGGGAAGCCTGCTTCTCCCTCTCCCACTCCCCCTGCTTGTGTTCCCTCTCTCGCTGTGTCTCTCTCTGTCAAATACATAAATAAAATCTTAAAAAAAAATAATTATTAACAAAGTAGTAACCAGTAGTTACCAGGTTATCTTTAATTCTGATTAAGCATTTTGCCTTGCCTAAAGTCTCATAGAAAAAAATTGAGACTATTAATTGTGTGCTTACATCAGATTCCCCTTTTATACTTATAAAATTATCCATATCAAAATAAAATCTATACCTGAGAATTTCCTACAGACTTCCTGTTCTTTTTTTCCTCAGTCCAGAATTTCTCAATGATTTCACTGAAAAATATCAATTATTTTAGAAATTACAAATCCCTTAAGCTTCTATATAATTTTCATAGTACTTGGATTCTCCTCAAGATATATTTTTGAACCTCTTTCATTCCTGAAACTTTTGACCTCATTTTTGTGGTTTCATTCTCTCAAGTTCCCTTTCCTCCAGTTGATTGTTCTTTCCAGTCTCTTTTGTTGGCTCATTCTACAATCATCTAGTTAAATACCGGTGTTTTGAATTGCAGTAATCTTTTCTCTACTCTTGTTTTTCTCTATACAATTGTCCTTAACATTTGCTGGAAACATTATTGTCTATAGAATTTTTCAAATAACTTGCTTGATCCTCTTTCTGAGCTTTTTTTTTTTACCATTTTATTTTTTTTATTTTTTATTATTATGTTCAATTAGCCAGCATATAGTACATCATTAGTTTTTGATGTAGTGTTCAATGATTCATTAGTTGAGTGTAACACCCAGTGCTCATCACAACACGTGCCCTCCTTAATATCCATCACCCCGTTCTCATTCTGAGATTTTTCTTTAGTAATTTTTGGATAGGAATCTGAGAAGTAGAGTTTCAAAAGCTCCAACGAATTATTGATATGCAACCAAAGTGGAGATCCACTGCCTACCCATTCTCTGTGGGCTATCTCATCCAATCACCATACCTACATATCTGACTCCGTCTGACAGCCCCTATGCAACCGTTCTAACAAGAAATACATATATATTTGAAACATAGGAAGTGCTTAATAAACTCAGTAAATGAAAGAAGGAATAAATGGTTACCCTGTATAAATGCAAACTAAATCAGAATTTAAAAGGATATTGAAGATAATAATGAACTGGCCTCTTGCCTTATCATTGCCAACTTATTTTTATATTATCATCAAGCAGGAAAAAGGAAATATATGTGAACACTGAATAGAAAATTCACTTCAGTATCAAAATATCAACTTGCTGTTAACTACTTATGAAAACCCCCAAACAGCAAGATTTTGGCTTAGAATCTGTATTTGTAACATTGACAACAAGATTATTAAATAAACCGGTAAAATATGATTTTGTGCTATTGTGTTTACTAAATTGCAGATAACCAGTTTCTTTGTGAAACCCAAAGAATGTCAAAGTGCTGCTATATGTCACAAACTCTGGCGCCAGTTCTCAAGATGTTTAACTTTAAAATGTATCCTTAGTAAACAAAAGAATTTGAGAAAACTTGGCAGAAAGTTCAACTGCCTGCAGATGCAGACAATCATTTTCTAAAAGCCTCTAGTGTCAATTCTTCTTTGGCTTCAATGTGGCACAGAGTCTGTCTCTGTTATTTGATGGATCTACAGTTTTCATACCTAATAACTTTCCCACCTATACAAAGTGTGTACAGTGAATCTTGTTTAAGAGCACAAACATATCATAAATGGATTTGCCATATTTGTCATAATCGTAGTCAAGATAATGTTATTTTCAATAAATGTTCCTTTACTGCAATGCAACTTTATTCTTTATTAAGTTATATATTCTGCAAAAGAAAGTGTTTGTAATTATCACATATGATGCATCAAAAATTGGAAAGTGGATATATTATGAGATCAGGAAGAACTCTTTTGTTTACTAGCCAGCCATGTAATCTTAGGCAGCTTACTTAACTTGCATTGTTGTCCTGAGAATTAGCGAGTATATGTAAAATGTACCTAACGGAGTAGCTGACACATAGAAGATAATCAATTAATGGAAACAATTATTATGATGGGACTTAGGCTATAGAATGATGTTATATTATCAGCTTAGTTTAGATGTAGAGTGTCCCAGATGACTGTTGTACAGGTAAACCATTTAGACTGGCTTCTAGGGGCTATGGTAAATAGAGGAAATTATGAGATGGTTGAATAAATTAATGGTTCAGTAAATATTTTAAACATCTCATGTGGAAGATGACTCATTTGTCTTTTTCTTGGATATAAATTAGATATTAACTAGTTCCATAAGGACTATATATTTTACTCGGTGCATAAATGAGACATACAAATAGGTGTAATATAAAGTGAAAATATAGAAATAAGTTTCTGCAACATGACCAAGTAATATTTGTACACCTTTCTATTAATCAAAAGATCTCCCTATCAGCAGGTAAAGAAGTAGGTGCATATTAGGTAGACATTTGGAGAAGGTGACTTTTAAACTATAAATCTTCTATCTTTACCCTATCCTAATTTTTATTTCTGTCTAACATCTTGGTTGAGAGTCTGAAAAATTACAGTTGTAATTGAGGGGAGTGATTCTACACAAACATAGAGGAATGCAGATTATGATAAGTTTAAAAGTCATTTTTAAACATGGATTATCATTTGACTCAACACAGTTTAAATAACATTTAATTTATTTAAGCAAAAAGAAAAAACTATCTAAGCCTTTTACAGACTCTTGATTTTTGTATTATTCATGTTATTAGGATATTTGAGATAATCACCCATTGTCTCAAAAATTTCATGGAAGGCTTTTTAGAAAAAAACACATCAAGTAATTTTCAGTACATCAGTTTATTCAATATTTATATTTCAAAATCTTCTCTTTATCTGGTGATACCTCATGTTCCAAGTCCTACTTCTTCTTCTGTTTTTTTTTTTTTTTTTTTGGATTTTTTGTTTGTCTTTTTTTTTTTTTTAGTACATTTTTAACACTTTATCTCCAGGTTGGTAGACTGTACCAAGTGATGAGATAGTAAGGATCATACAAAGTATTCAAAATTGTGCTTAATTTGTAAACATTTGCTTTTATAAACACCTTAGAAGAAACAATAAAACATTTCTATGGCTGTTCCAGTCTCATCATTGACTTAGTCTTTTTAGTAAGTGAAGTATTGTTTAGAGTTTGCTTAATATATTATTTTTCTAGAATTTATTACAGTTATCTATGGAAAAGATATATACTGTGTGTTCTGGTAATATATATGAAAACAAAAATTCTTGAAAGTGATAGTTGATAAAACTACTAATTTTATATGATCTTTAATTTGCTGACATGTTTGTTTATAGTACTTATTGAACAAGTGCCAATGATATGGATGCAGCCTCAGGATAAGTTTATTTTAAGTAAATAATGTAATTTTTCTCTAAATTAACTTATATTTTTAAATGTTATTTTAAATATGCTTCTGTAACAAAAAATATCCTAAGGGGCTTAATGAAAGACAGACTTCTGAAAATAAAGGAATGTAAGGCATTCTACAAATAGAATTAAAAACAAACCTATACCTATTAAAATAAAATCATCTGACATAGGGTCAGTTTAATAACTTGGATTATTATAAAATGCTAGAGTATGCTTACTGTTTAAGGGCAGAGAGTATTGATTCCGCCAAACGTGGTTTCAAATTCTTTTTCGTCACCTTCTAGCTATGGAATCTTGAACATTTATAATAACCTTTGTATGCTTGAGTGTTCTCATTGATAAAATGAGAAATGTAGTATTTTCTACCACATAAGACTTTTTGAGGATAAAATGTGATTATCTGTTTGTTTATCAACCTATCTATCCACCTACCTATCTTTCTCAGTCTCTCTCTCTCTCTCTCTCCAAGTACAATGCGGCAAAGACTGCTAGCCTCTTCCAATATCTGTTCCTCTCTTTACTCATGGTAATGGGAATTCCAGCTTTCAGCTGGGTATATTCATTCAGGATAGAGATAAAATTTCCAAGCCCTTTTCAATGAATTATGGTCATATGACTGGGTTCTGAATAATGGAATGCAAGTTGAGTGCCATGCAGGAACTTCTGGAAACTTTCCATAAAATACAGTTGATGTACAAGTTTTGTCTCTTTTATTCCTTAGTCCTTATTCTGTTCTCTTACCTAGAATGTGGATGTGATATTGGATCTCATTCCACTATTTTGGAACAGGGTAATTAAAGCCATTATCTAGGATTGGTGGGACAATCTAGAAAGAGTCTACGTCTTTGAGGATTTATAGAACAAAAAGAAACACAATCCTGGATTTTCTACTTCTGGATTTTTATGAGAAGTAGAGAAAATTTTCTATTTTATATGAGACTCCATTATATCAGATTACTATTACTTACTGGTATTATATTTAGTGATATTCCGGAGCTTAAATAGACACATGAGTGCTTTGTGTAAAAGAACTACAATAAGCACAAGAGTGTTAAAGTGGGAACTAAGACATTTTCTCCTTCCATACAAGGCAGAGATGGGCAATGACCTGAAAGGACCAGAAAACTGTTCAACGAGTTTTGGATTTAGGATTTAATGTATTGCCTTTTATTTTCTGGCATTTCATTATCATTTACTAATAATTATTTCTGCATATTTGGAAACTGGGAAATGTGCAATCAAGAAATGACTGGATTAGAGGCTACTGAGCTTGCTGAATTGGTCAGGGATACCAAACTGAACTTAGCATTAAGGAATGTGGTTGCATGGAGTTGGCTCATTCATAGATGTTAAAAAAAAATAGGATGACTCTTGAAAATATTTATATTTTAAGTTAGTTGGTAAGTTCTTTCGAAGCTCTTGAAAAGATAAGTGTCTAAGGCTTGTATATCTAGTTTTTGGTTTTGCATATGTTTCCTACATGCTAACAATGTATTATGACCCTGATTGCATACCCCGTTGATAAAGGTGGCAGGCTGGAGTGAAGCACTTTAGAAGGATTTGTTTGCCCAGTGACCCAGGGCTGATGGTGAATTAATTTCCTGTTGCTAAGGTAACAAATTAGCACAAATTCAGTGATTTAAAGCATCACAAATTTATTGTGTTACAACTCTGGATGTCAGAAGTCTGACAGGTCTCACTCCTTGGGCTAAAATCAAGGTGTCAACAAGGCTGCATTTCTTTCTGGAAATTCTAGGGGAGAATTAATTCCCTTGCCTTGTTTAGCTTCTAGTGGACGCCCGTGTTTCTTGACTTGTGACTCCCTTCCTCCACTCCAACGCCGACAAATCACGAAAGATACTCTCCCTGAATCAAGGTCTTTAACTTAATCACATCTACAGTATCTTACTGCCGTGTAAGGTAACAGATACACAGGTTACCAGGATTGGAACATAAATATCTTTATTACAGATGATTACTAAAGAGATTCATAAAATATTGCATTATTATCTCTAGGTTTCTTTCCATGTATATATATTCTGATACACTAAATATATATAATGCTGACTCAGGGACCATTAAGTTTTGAATAATTGTATATTTTCACTGCTCATTTAAGGGGCTGTTTGCTGCCAGGGAAATACAACCACTCTTATCTAGTTAGCCAAAAACTGATTCTAACTAAAGAAGTTGGTTGATTCCCACTGAGTGGCAATCAGAGATAACAACGAAAAATTCAGAATAGTGGGGGACTCTTCTCAAACAAGGAGGGTAATCTATAAATTCTGGAGCTCTAATAATTAGAATCTCCATCCACATTAACTTCACATTCCATGTTCATTTTTATGGCATTAAATACACACACATTTCCATACGCTTGTAGTTATACCTAAGAATATCTATACATATGAGTACGTATCTGTATATTTGTCACATCCGATTTCTTTTTAGGATCAACTTTATTATAAAATACACAAAAACTTGGTAGGATCAACTTTATTATAAAATACACAAAAACTTGGCAAATTTATGCTTTTGAAATTTAGAATTTACTTTTATGGCTTACATACTAAAGGCAAGTTTGTGATTGTAATTATTGGTAGAAACATGTAATTTTATATTAGAACACTTTACCAAAATATATAGGGCAGTTAGAGTTATATAACTAGTATATAAAATGCAATGAATGAATGGAAAAGAAAACTTGGATGCTTTTGTTATTCATAGCATAGTCACAAATGCAATACAATTTGAAAGCAATTCAAGAGGGTTTTTTTTTAACTTCTGGCATAATTTAATCAAGGAATCAGTTGATAGTCACTATACAATTAAAAAGGATTCTGAAAGAAAAAAAGTCATATGGTTCCATATTTCTGTGGGTTCAAATGTTCACTTTTGTACACATTTCACACAGATCCTATATTTATGGTCTTTGGGTTCACTATCTGATTCCTCACACTCATCTCTTTCCCAAATGTTATAAACACTTTCAAACTGTTTTTTCTATCATCTCATAATTTGATTGTATATAAGATTTATTTTGATAAGACCAGTAAAAGAATGGAAAATGTACACAATGTTTATACATATTTTTTCAGTATAATTAAAAATATCTTTCTTAAGCCAAATAAAAAGTGTCCACCCATTCCTAGGAACTGTACCTACAGTTGTGCATGGCCTTTTGACCTTTTTGGTGATCACTTTGTTTATACAAATTTTTAATCAATCAAACAAAAAGGGACAGTCTCTCCATTGAAACTAAATTCTGTTGTTCTACAACCCACAAAGTTATTTTCCACACAAGATGTAGCTATTTATATAAGAATTGTATAAATCAGTGTGCTGCTCATGCAGGTTTAGGTGTATACATTTTATTTTTCATGCTTTTAAAAATATTCATGAAATGTAAGTCACTAAATATCATCTACTAACTAATTGATCTGTATTCTTATTTTTTTAAACATATATGCAGAAGAGAATTGTTTTCCCCTCCTGTTTCTGAATTAGAGGATTTTGGAAGATGCTTATTAAAATATAGGTTGTATATAGAAAAGCAGGAAGAAAGACACCTTTCAGAGAGAAAGTTACTTTCTTGATAGCTAGATCACTATTAGTTAGTTTACGGTATATTTAGAATCCACTTATTTTTACAGGAAACACTAAGCACATTATTTTTGATACTAGTTGCCTCCTGTACTCATTGGGTGGTTTCCATGCCTACCTAGCATGTTTGAAGAGATGGCTGTAAAGCGCCTATGATCTGTCTGTCAGAGACAAATTACTTCGAAAGAAACATACTGTGTATGTTTAAGCACACACAACAAGCAGATGTAGGAAGTCAGGCAATCTATGAGAGAAGATATATGATAACACATCCACTGTGTTTGAGGTGTGTATTATGACCTGGTATGCTACTAAATTTAAAATATCATCAAGAAAGACAACAGTGTGAAGATGAGAGATACAGAAATAGCACATTATATGACTATGGAAAGATAATCAAAGACCGGTATCATTTCTGTATGCATGAATCTGTGCATGTATGTATGTATATTTATTTTTGTTTTTTGTATTTTGTCTATCCATCTCATGTTTTTACCTCTATCTTTTGGAAAATTCATTATTCATTCCATGTCCTGATGAGGTGGCTTATCATGGTTTCCAGGTTCTTGTGTTTTGGAGTGGGCCAATCATATTTCTGTATCCCTTTGGGCTTAGTAATTGAGTTAAATGGCAATCAGCTAGGACATGATGCAATCAAAACCAAACAGCATTTTCTGATATTTTACTTGTTGGAAAAGGAAATATAAAGTTCTCTTTCTTTTAAAATTGAAATTATGAGAATGTGTCTGTTTTGTTGACAAATAGAGAAACTACGTCATAATAAAGTAAAAGCAAAATGCAGGGAGAAGCACAGACAACAGAAAAGAGAAATAGAAAATGCAAAGAGAATCCTAATGCCATTATTTGGGAGCTCTACCTTCAGCAATATCTGAAAATCTACCCCCATTTCTTTCTTGTCAAATAGACAATGTATTTTCCTTTAAAAATTAGGTTATCATGTGCTGTCACCAGAAGCCTGAAACTCCTTCACTAATATACAACATCTTATTAACAGTGAAATGTCCAACTGCTATACTGTGGATTATGGATTTAGCTGAATTAAATTAAGATGGATTGTAAGGGTTATACTATTCCTTGCTGAGAAGTTGCAATCACTGCAAAGCAGCTGGTTAGGGTATCAATCAGTTGTGTAATTTAGACTGTGTGCCTACCAAATGTGGAGCTCTTGACATTCAGTAGAACAATATCAAGATGCTAAATTTTGTTGGTCATAACTAGGGACCTTCAGTAAGTTCAAATAAATATGAGAAAAAATTAAGTTCACACTGGTCTATCTGAGACAAAAAAGGTAAAGCATATAATTTTGTTGTGAGAGATTATTACATTTCGTAGCCTAGCCAGCATGCCAGAACAGCTAATGTATTAAAAAACATGTTCATTATTAAATGGCTAAAAACTTAATAATCGATAAAATTGGGACTCAAACATTTTCAGGGTAATAAAGAAAATTTTGTCACATGAGAACACTTATGAAACACTTTGATTTCTCCCTGAGGGAAACAAACTCTGTTGAAAAGTTTAACACAATCGGGTGCATCTTTGTGTCTTCCGGAAAGTTAGCTCTAATTTAGAGCCAGCCAAACAAAGATGGAAGCCATTGCGTGATTAGAAGTACAAGACACAGAGCACCAAGACCTGTTGGTCAGAGAGATAAACCACAAGGATGAGCTCCATTTTACACAGGATTATATTTGTAAGAAATCTCTTGTGTTGTTCACTACTCCATAAATTGTCCAGGAGTTAAAACTACCAGCAGCTACCTTAGGTATTAATATGTTTTAATTGTTAGTTAAATCCCCAAACTAGTAATCAAGTTCCTATTATTTTCAAGTTCTTTTTAAGAAAAACAAATAGACCCCATTTCTATGGCAGTAGATATTGGGATGCTTAGAGTAGCACCTTGCTCTAAAGAGAAATCTTCCCCTACCTCCCCTTCAGATGGGGCCACAGTGGGTAAAGAGAGATCCTCCCATAGGAATACAATTAGAAGCCACTTGTGATTGTCCCATCCCCAGTAACATAATGATGATCTCAGATTTCTACTCCAATGTCTAGAAGGGGGAAGCAAGAATGACATGTTTCATAGCCCCATGAAGAAGACATGGAGTTTCCAAAAAAGAGGATTCCACTACCAAATAAGAGGAGTGGAAAACAATGTTAGCAAAATTAACAACAACAACAAAAGCTACTTAAATCTACTGCTTTCTTTATCTTGGCTGTTTGTTATAAAGGTTTCCCCTACTATCCAAAAGTAGAGGATTCTTATGAAATCTTCTGTAAGCCAAAATCGCCTAAAAGGAAGAAGCAATTACCATTAATTTATATGGAAAATTTTTTGAACTTTCCCAGATCCAAAAAATAACATTTGTTAGGCTTTTGTGATTCCTTAGGACACATCTTGCTAACAGATGTACAAAATAAACTGAGATAAAGCACAGATGCTCCTAGACACAGTTCTTGAAGCTGAGATGCTGAGTGTCCTTCCCAGGGAAGAAGTTTGGTGGTGCCACTCTGGATGCTCATGGTGCGTGCTACCTCTACGAAGGTTAACTGCAAAATGAATGCTAATCGCTATTTTCACTTTTCACCTTTTTTGTATAAAAGCAAAATTCCTCTGGTCACCTGGGTGGCTCAGTCAGTTAAGCATCCAGCTCTTGATTTCAGCTCAGGTCATGATCCCAGGGTCATGGGATTGAGCCCCTCATTGGGCTCTGTGCCCAATGGGGAGTCTGCTTAGGATTCTCTCTCACCCTCTCCCTCTGTCCCTCCCCCTGCTCACACTTTCTCTCTCTCCCTCCCTCCTCCCTCTCAAATAAATAAATAAATTAAAAAAAAAAAGCAAAATCCTCTTCATATGTCTTTCAGTGAACAAAAAGAGGTACTAACATAGTTCTTTCATAAAAACGAAGTGCCATAACACAAACTTTTGAAGAGTCATGTGTACCTGTATATATACCTTTATTTCTAGTTTCAGTAAATACATTCTGATGAATATGTTTTGATACAAAAAACCAAACAACAGTTTAGAATATGGAATCTTTTGTGTTTGTTTTGTTTTTACAGCATGAGAATAATTCTGATGGTGAAGAGCTGCTGGCTGATTTTCATCGGCTCTCTGATAGTAGGTCTAGCACATATAATTTTATCATTTTTGATTATTTTTAGCACTACAAACTCAGCTAATACTGAGACAAATTGGAATAAAAAGATTACCTAAGTTTAAGTTTAAAAAATTATTTCCCACAGAGAGTTATGTATTATTAAACCGCTTATTTTGCTTTCATTTTTCCTTACTTAAGAAATAATACTGAGATTCTGTGTACCACTTACCTAGTTTTCCTCAATGGTATATCATACAAAGCTATAGTACATAATCACAACCAGAATATTGACATTGCTAAAGTCAAGATAAACTGTATAGTGGATTTGTTATTTTTTATGTTATAGTTTAACTTTGAAAGGAGAACAGGGAAAATACAACTACTCCATCTTCCTAGAAAATAAATTTCTATCCTTAGCATTTTTAAGCTTCTTTTTGATAGCCAACCAGTAAACAATGACTGGGGTGTATGGTTTATTTATAGCCAGTATATGCATGAATCTCTAAATATTATACAATAAAATAGGAATTATTTGGGTTTACCCATGATTTTAATTAGGTATACTCTTTTCTTCTTGTAAAGGCTAGATGGGAATGGATAATACTGGTATTTCTGTATTTGACAGGTTTTTTTATGTATAAATCAGCAAAATTTGAAGGAAAATATTGGAGGTTACCAATATAAACATCATCCTCTTATTCTGAAAAGAAAGAAATAATAAGATTAAGATAATTATCTACTCTCTAGTATCATCATGAGAATTTATTTCTAAATAAAAGGCACTTGTGTTTATCACTAAAATGTATATAGTCTATATGCAGAATAAATAACTGATACCTATGATCTAGGACTTATCTTGAGAACATGTATGCAATGGCTTCTAACTTCTTGGCTATATAAAAGGGTAAGATTTCTTCCTTCCTTTACAAATCTTATACTAAAAACATGAAGACAAAATATTTCTTATATGTGATGCATTTAATGTTTCAAATTAAAAATCACAACATAAAATCTTATTTTATGTTGGATCATTGATATAGTAGCTATCTTGACTGAAGTTGTTAAATATGGTGATCCATTTATTGCAATGCAATGTAAATAGAGCACACCACTGAACTTGCTTGTATATTTCATTTTATGTATCTATAAAAATAGATACTTTGAAAATTGGAAGTACTACTCTGAAGTACCACTCTGAAATTTATCAATTCAGAATATTTTGGGGAAAACTAAAGTAATATAAAATTCAATCCCCTCCAGGCTACCTATGCCATCATTTGATGATGCTAAACCAGGCATCTAACTTGTGAGGGCACTAGTCAAGGTGATTCAGTGTACTAGGTGGCAAGCTATACTTCGGCTGGGCAACACAGGACTGTGACTGGTCAACAGGATCAGCTAAGAGTTAAGCTGAAAGTCAGATCTTGGAACTTTAAAATTTCACTAAAAATGATTATTTGGATCTGCTAGCCCAAGACCCATGCACATGAGAGAAAGAGAACTTGGGCCAGGTTGGACAGGCAAGAGGTGGTGACATACAAATCAGAAGTAGGAAAGAAAAGACACTGGCATTTAAGAGCATTTGAAGTGTTTTAAACATGCTGGCTCATCAATGTCACTATTAGATGTAAATGTGGACTATAATTCAATTGCATTTAATTCTTTTTAGAGATTGGCTCACAAATAAGCATTGTTGTGAAGATGCTCATCTCTGAGGCAGATAATAGAACAGTAAAATACCACAAATTTTAAGGGTGCAGTTTAGGAGATAAAATTGTCTTGATTATTGTGGTTTTCCTTGTAGTGATAATAGAGATAACCTAAGAAGTGTACTTAAAAACGTCCCTGATTCCCCTGTTTCCATTGCAATATCCCATGGGAACATTATTTTGTCATTAATATATCATTTTAAATGTATTATCATCCTTGATAAATGCCTTTAGGTATTGAAGATATCATGAAAAATAAAATTTACTGGTTAAATATTTACTCTTTATAGCATCTAGTAGTGTATGTAATTTCAACTGAACCGAATTAAGCATTTGTGATCCTGAACTAAATTTATAGATATGATATTTTCAAATTCCTGGTGGATCTTATAATAATGACTATTATTTACAAGTTAATATACTTTCAATGAAATTAATACAGCAGCATATTGATTATTTTACACTAGAATTTGGAGATAATATAAACATGATTATTATATTTTCAACATAGAATTTTCATTCTGTAAAGACCATTATCACACATTTTTAAGAATTACATAATGATATTTTTATTTAGTCACCAGATAATTTGTAAAGGATGTAATGTTAAATAAGCCCATGTCAACTATAAAGACTACTTGAATAAATACATATATCAAGAACACAGTTTAGGAAGTCTTCTCATTGTAGACTGAATTAATAAAAACAATACTTACCAATATAGCGGTGAATTTTCCTGGCCAAATACTAGAACAAGAGTAAATATACAAGATAGAACAAAGCTATTTGGATTTCAGGTGTTTTTCAGCTGTTGTGGGAAAAGTATAAGGAAACAATCAGCACTGACATTTTTCCTCCAAACATTATTAATTATTTCAAAGTATTACCTTGGTGTAAAAGAATAATCAGAAATCATGAATAAAATTGCTTGTTGAAATGCAGTGATATTCTCCAATTTCTTACCTAGTTTCCAGGTTAGTTTAAAATGTAGGCAGCATTCTTGAATGGCACTAATAAACAATCTCCAGACCAAAGAGCTTACCCTGTACATATAAGCAAAGCCTATAAAAAAATAATCATAACAAAGCGCACTATTTGTGACTTAGAAATCTGTAAAGCATATTAGAAAAGCAGAAATGAACTTGGTAACAAAATTCATGGTAATAGAAATTAACATGTCCTCAGTTATAAACTCAAATTCTGTGTACTATGGAGGAGAATATTTACTCATAGTTTCTAATCAGTGGTTTATTTCCTTTCTTGAAATTCCTATCCAACTTAATGTTCATAATACCTATTTTTACTTAATCATATACTTTCTTAAACTTTAGAGTATTTTTCTCACAAAATTAATTGGAAGCACTCCTGAGAACAGAAGTCATTTTTTATACTTTTTTTCCTTCTAACCTCAGTTACCATGAATGTTTAGCAGGAATTACTCAATGATTTTAATGGATGAATTAAACAGATGATGTATGAATGGGATAATATAAACTATAAAGTTATTTTTATGAAATAGTGTTAATCAAAAATCGTATTTTCTAAACATTGATTTTTAATATTAACAATTTTACCTGAGCTAACTTGTTTTCTATCACATCTGAATCTTTGTTAAACTAATTTGAAAAATGAATTATTTATTAAAATAGATTTTTTTAACATTTGTTGTGATTGCTAATTTGCAACATTCTTTGTTTCCTATACTGTCACACTCATAAATGTTGGTGTATTATCAGATATATGTCATATCTGTATATACATACATATTTGTATATATATGCATTCAAATATGCCTATATACAGGCATATATGTATACATTTCTTAAAATTCTAGCAGCTGCTGCCAGTTTCTCTAAAATGGTATACTCAAGTATAACATTATTTTTTCAATAAGATTTTTCCTAAACATTGTTCAAAATCATTGATCTGGGGAACTTGAGATATTTCCTATGTGAGTGTATTGCTCAATTTTGCAATAAACTAAAAATATAAAATATGTCATTAGCATAGAGCAACAAACATTTATTTCTCATTCATGAGGCTGTAGATTGACTTGGGTGTCTTGCTTCATGATTCAGAACTGCTTTACCCATCTTTCATTCTGGATCCATTGACTTTCTTCCTATGCAGGCTAAAGTAATATGACAGTACAATGCAATTTCTTCCCTGGTTTAAACCCTCTGCTTATACTTCACAAACTAACACTGCAATGGCAAAAGCAAGTCTTGGTGAAAGTGAACATCAATGGGACAAGGACATATATTCTCAAACTACAAAAACTTGTTAACCCTCTGGTCTATAAATAGAGCTATAAATAGAGCTATACTTAACATTCAACCCCTGATCCATTTTTTAAAGATTTTATTTATTTATTTATTTATTTATTTGAGAGAGAGCGTGTGAACAGGGGGAAGAGCAGAGGGAGAGGGACAAACAGACTCCGCATTGAGCACAGAGCCTGACGAAGGGCTTGATCCCACGAACCTGAGCTCATGACCTGAACTGAAGTGAAGAGTCCAGTGCTCAACTGACTGAGACACCCAGGCATCCCTCCCCTGAAATCCCATTGATTAAAAAAAAGAGGACAAGGAAAGGGCAATGACCCAGTGCAATGAAAGTGTCTGACAATAAATTTTTTTTAAAAATGTAATGTAGGGTGCCTGGGTGGCTCAGTTGGTTAAGCGACTGGCTTCAGCTCAGGTCATGATCCTGGAGTCCCTGGATCGAGTCCCACATCGGGCTCCCTGCTCAGTGGGGAGTCTGCGTCTCCCTCTGACCCTCCCCCCCTCATGTGCTTTCTCTCTCTCTCTCATTCTCTCTCTCAAATAAATAAATAAAATCTTTAAAAAAAATAAAAAATAAATAAATAATGTAATGTAAGTAACTGACATCAACCGTTTAATTGCCAAGGCATTTGTTTCAAAGACATCCATCTTCGATAAATCTTCAATAAACTTATTGCCAGCTACACAACTAGATAAAGTTCCAGGATGACCCATCATGAAATTCTTTTTTAAAAAAAGCCCTGGTTGACCTAGGTAACTGACCACTTGAGTTACCCTGCCTTTTCTTTACCTGCTTTCATTCCTGCTCTTATGTTTTAGATTCACCAATAAAGAGTGAACCCATGAAACCCTAAGCACCTCACTCTTGACCCCAATTAGACAGAACCCCAGGTCCTCCCTTCCTCCACCTCCTTTGACCTCACCATGTGGCTCTGGGAGTGCACTGTATCCTCCAGGACTTGTGAATAATAAACCTTGTCTTTTCCAATTTCTTGGCACTGGGTCATTGACAATTCCTAATTCCTAAGTCTTACTGCTAACTTCTAAACACATTTATAAACTACTCCCTCACCATCTTTCCTTGTGCTACTGTTGTGGTGTATGATGAGGGAGCCGTAGGCTAGCTGAAGACAAAGCATAAGCTGACATCCTGCAACATCCCCCCGCCTCCCACTCCTGGGTGGGACCTGTGTGACATTCCTCCAGGAATCTCCCAACTGTCTTAATGTTAAAACCTTGCTAGAGGGGAAAACAACCTTAACTTGACAATGGCAAGGCCTCAGGTATCTTGTAGGTCAGTCCTCTTTAGCATATGAAAGTTCTTTTGAAACCTCCCTTTTCCTTATTTCCCCCAACTCCCAAGTATATAATCACCGTTCCTCAAGATCCCAGTGCAGCATCTCTTTCTGCCCACGGGTCCTGCCCCATGCTTTAATAAACCACCATTTTGCACCAAAGACGTCTCAGGAATTCTGTCTTGGTCATGGGCTTCAGACCGCACCCCACTGAACCGCACCTCTATTCCAAAACCACATCAGTGTAGGCACTAACCATATCTTCTCCTGGATTGCTAAAACACTGAACTATTGCTGCCAGAGCCACCATTCAGTAAAGTGAGGATGACCATATCACACTTGCACACAATTCAGAAGTTCATACATAGTATATAAAAGTCTTTATCATTTGATCCTTGCTACCTTTCCAACTTCATTTCTCACTCTCTAGATGCAAATGATTATTAAAAAGAAACCCAACCTTGCCCTTCTACCAGGTTCCTTGGCAGGAGGGAAGCCCAGCTGGGTCATACTCTAGAAGGAGCCATTAACACTTCATCTCCATGGGCTACTTCCATTCTCAGGGGAAAATGCTCTGATGTAAAAACACCATGTGACCCAAGGTAGCAAATGGCACACTGCAGACTTGATACCTGATACTTCATCTTGTGGTTTATCACATTCAACTAAACGGATCTCTCTCTCTCCCTTTCCTTTTCTCTCCCAAGTCAAAAAAACAAAACAAAACAAAAACCAAAAAACCTTGATTGTATTTAACTATAAAGCAGGCTGCAAAGAAATAATTACTATATTTGAATAATGCAACAGTATCAAAAGCCCTTCTGCAATGTGCAATACACCAAAGGCATCAATTCTCTCTTTATTGTGATTATCTATCAACAACTGTATTTTTACTTCCCTAGTTTAAAAATTACAAAGAAACATTGGAAACAGATACATCAAAATCATCTTAAAGGAGTGGCAAAAAAATTGTAAACTAGACACTGCACAGAATCTTATAACCTAAATATATTTAAGCCAAATACAAATACATCTATAATGAAGAAAATCACATGAAAATAACAGATAGTGGGACAAAGGAAAACACTGGGAGAAAAGAGATAATTTTGAAATAGTTTAATAGGTTCAATATGTCTTTTACATAGAATGTAGGTGATTAAAATGACAAATTAGCTTCTTAGGTCACATTCATGTAGTGGCCTCAATATATAAATGAAAATTGCTAAAAAAATTCAACCATTTTCACAGCTATTATAAACCTTTGTTTTAGAAATATAGATGTGAAGTCTAGTAAGCAAAGAGAGCACTTAATGTTTAATAATGTACTTTTCCCCTTGGAACCAACCTTTGTTTATTAAGGTATTTTTATATATTTTATTCAGTAACACGTAATTTCAATTAAAGAAAATGAATTTTCATCCTTTACATTAGCTTAATAAATTTGGTTATCAGAATTAAAGAGGTAATAAAGTAATGTAGGTATTTTCAGAAAGCATACTTTGTTAGAGTTAGATTTCCGGAATGTCAAATGAAATGTTAAGATCTATAAAATTTAGCAAAATTTTTATTATACACTATTTAATATACATACTGTTTCAAATAATTCACATAAATGAAGTTTAATTGATACATTGATGTCTAGATAAAAAATAAAACATGAATTTTATACAAAGAACTCATAAGAAAAATGTCCACAATATAACATCAGAAATGCATATTTATGTTATAATAATAAACTGCACAAGATGAGAAGAAATCAGTGATAAAAAAACTTTTTTATGAAGGTCAGTGGGCAAAGTAAAAATGCTCAGGATGTCCTCAAGACAAGGACAGCAGTACCTTCCACTACAGGTGAATTTTAAAACACAGTAATATCAATAGCTTATGTCAAAAAATACAGAAATCAAATTTTTGAAAAGCCTAACTATGTGATCATTAATTTTCCTTGTCATAAGGAACTGATGAATGCAAAACACTCCTGGATTTCTCCTTCTTATCTTAAGACTTTCCACTTTCAATAGATTCAATAAATGCTGAACACAGAGTGAGGTAGAGTGATTTAACTTAAATCATTAAACTTTTTAAGACTCATGTATCACAAAGATATATCTCAAATAGTTTCCTATGTCACAGATGTACTAAACGTGCTGGATAATTCAAAACCAAATGTCAATCTTGAAAACAATCTCAATTTTGCACTTTAATAAATAATAAAATTTATTATTTCATAATATTAAGTTAGATATTTATGCTTTAATTTCTTAACACAGTAATTATATTTTCTAAGTAATACAACCAAAAACATTTTTTATAAATCCCTAGAGATGGACTATAATCTGGTTTTAATTCTGCCAGTGTTATTTATTGCCAGCTCAAGATATGTTTCAATGTACACAGTGTTTAACCCATGTCAGCAAGGCATACACAAATTACAACTACACTGGAATTTCATTTCTCACCTATCAGATCAGCAAAAAATTCTTAAATTTAGCAACATATACAGGAAGAATCCTGACTAATGTAATTTTAAAACAAAATGTGAATAATTCATTATAACTTGAATATAAGCTTCCAAATATTTTCAAACCTGTAATTATTAAAAAGTCTAAACCTTGTAATTATGCCCCAGTCATCTCCTACTAGTATAATTTGTGATTGTGTTAAACCAGTATTAGATTCAAGACATCAAATTCCAAGTATCCAACCTTCTGCCCACGCTGGTTTCTGCCCAGTCCATTCACTGGTTTTGTGGATAAAGAAACAAATGCATCACACACATTGTGTTTTATACAAATAAATCCACAGAAAGATGACTGGAATTAAAAATCATGTAAGATTTAGTTCAGGAAACATATTAATGTCAAATGAGAGGCTTTCAAATATGGTGGAATAAAAAGTATTTCTAGTATTCTAGAATGTATATATATCTATAAATAGGCAGAAAATGTTTCAGCAAATTTAAAAATTTGCCTATAGCTACATTCTTTTTAAGTGAGGAATAAAATAAAGTACAAGGATAAAATAATAAGAATTATTCTTTTATGGCCAAAATTATGGATCTTACTTCATCAAAGGTCTTGTTCTAGAAAGTAAAAACCAAGAAATAGAAGTCCAGCAGATTTAAGAGGGGTAACATGTATGAAAAGCTAAACAAAAGATAGAGTAGGAGTTAGCAGGGAAAGCCCTCATAAATCATGCAAGTCTAACATCTTTGGAAAGAATGGGGAAGGATAGACAACTGGGTGGCTGAGTAGGGGAGCATCAGACTACAACACAGCTCTGTGAAAGTCTTGGCCAGCCCAACTGGAACACAAATACAAAGTTTGCCCCATACAGGAATCCTAGATTGAGCAGAAATGGTCACCCATAGAGTGGAGCCTCCTCAAGAAAGCGTGGCCTTTGATCAAATATACTGGCAAATCCTAAAGACACCGCAACTGGAAAGCTGTTGGCTAAATGTAGTTCTCATAGTTTATTGGCAATTTCTTACTTAGAGTGAATTGCATGGCATGCTACCATGGCTGCCCCTGGGCCATTTACTTATTAATATGTAGAAACATAAAGCATTTGTCAGAGATGCATGATGAGTGCTGCATTTCACCCTGACTTCAGCAGAGTTGTTTAGCAATTTTAATAATTCAATTTTCTCATTTTGTTGGTTGGTTGGTTTTTAATTTTATAGACCACCTCGGAAGAGAAGTAGATTCCATGGACAACCACAGATGCATTACATTTTGCAATATTTATGACAATAAAACAATCTTTCCATTTTAAAACCTAAAGAAATATCTTTTTTTTTGAGGAGACAGGTGGTTTAGTGTGATTTGTTTATATTAAATATCTGAGGTATATTACTAGCTCCTTCAGTTACTAACATATGAAGAATCATGTGTGAAGTATTGATACCAGCCTGCAGATCATCTGGCAAATCCTTTTCTTGACAATTGTTATCAGGTGTTCTCTTTAAAAAACATTTTTCCCAAATCATATTTTTTGACCATCGAGTAGGCTATCAATAATACAAACTCACAGGTCAGAGCCAGGTTAATTTTACTTTTCATTAAAAAATTTATAAAAACCAACTGAGTGGCTTAGTTGGTTAGGCATCAGACTCTCGACTGATTCAGCAAATTTATAAATTTGAACATAAGGTAAGAGGAGTTTTTAAATTCTATAGTGTTAAGAATTGAATGTTTGTGTTCGTCTTCCTAAATTCATATGTTGAAGTCCTAATCCCCAATGTGACTATACTTATTATACAAGAGTTCCCTGAGGAAATGATAAAGGCTAAAGCCTAAGTGAGGTTATAAGGATAGAATTTAGCACCTTGGTCTCAGACTTCCCAGCTTTCAGAACTGTGAGAAAATACATTTCTGTTGCTTAAGCCAGTCAGTTTATAGTTTTTGTTATGGCAGCTCAAGAACACTAACACATAGAGTGAATTGTGATCTCACTTACTTAGATATGATCTAAAAATCATTATTGTCCTTGACAAAATGTATATATATTTTTAACTTAAACATTTTTCTAAATAGGGACTAGCATTATAATCATTATGTGATCATCATAATTTTTATGTTTACCATTGAGCTAATGGATATTTGTAATGCATTTGCATATTATTTTCAATACTTAAGTTTTGGCATAATTTTGTTTACTTTTTTAAAAATAATGTCAGAGAATAATACATCCATCTCATTTTGCCTGTTTGAAACGGTCAGGGTTCCTCAGTGAACTAATGCCGATAATCAGTTTAGCTCGGATTGCTCAGGCTTTTGCTTAATTCTGAACTACTTTCCTTGGAATTTAGATTTGTATTATGTAATTCTGTATGTTAACAAAAATAGATGTTCCTGGAATGTGAGATATTAAAATCTTATTTTTCTTTCAAAAAGTTACCACATTGAGAATTAATTGGACTTTCCTTAAGTCACTTTCTATACTTTTGAATATGTATAATATTTATATATACAATATTATATATAAAATATATAATTAGTATATATTATTAGTACAATATATATTTATTTCATATGTATGTATTTAAAATATATACATCTTTTGTTTTATTTTAAAATAAAAATTGTATGTATTTAAGATATACATGATGTTTTAATATACTTAATGGAATAATTACTACAGTCCACCTGATTACCATATAATCTCCTCACAAAGTTACCTTTTGTGTGTGTGTGATGAAGACACCTGAAATCTGCTCTCTTAGCATATTTCCAGTATTCAATACAGTATTATTAACAATAAATACCATGTTACACATTAAATCTCTAGACTTACTCATCCTGTGTAACTGCAACTTTGTACACGTTGATCAACATCTCATTTCCCCCACCTCTCAGCCCCAGGTAACCACCCTTCTACTCTCTGCTTCTATGTAACTGACTTGAAGATTCCAAATATGAGCGAGGTTATGTAATGTCCTCCAGGATGTTTCAACAAACAAGATCTTTTGCCTTTAAATCTAACACATAAGGTGGCCATGCAAAAGTAATTGTTTTATTGTTTTAACCTTCTATACTCTTCATTTTTATTACTAAATATTTCACCGACTGCTTTTATGTTCATTTCTGGAGATGAATTCCAAACATATGGAATTTGTTTGGATATTTACTAGTTTTTTAAAAAAGTGAATTATCTGTTAATATTCCAGAAGTATTAATTTCAATCTTTAGAAAAGAATTGTTATCCAAAATTATTCATCTTTGATAATAAATATTAAGTAGGCCTATAATTTCAGTAAAGCTGCTCCATGGTGTATTCACCAAGTTGCATTTATATGCATAGGGTCTTTAACAACTTGTGGGCACTTTCTGAGGTCTCCTGTACTAGCTAAGTTGCCTTACCCATTTGATCTTTCTTTTCCCTGAAATCTCCACCAAGCCACTGTCCTCACTTCCCTCCACATCTCCAAACAACACTCCACTCTTCCTTTTTTTATGTGAGCTCCTGTTTGTCCTTTCAGACTCATTTCTAATACCTGGTTACTAAAAAATGTTCATCATTCTTTGATCTAGTTAACTATTTTATCCAATCACTGAGTTATACACGTTCTTTAATTTTATCATTATCACACTGTATTTGTATCTGCTTTTCCTGGATACATGAAAATTTCCCATGTGAAGACCATTAGATATTGTTATTCTTAAATCTCAGGGTAGAGAATAATTTAGTTCTTGAATGCAAAAAAAAATGCATATGTCAAAAAAAGGAAACTTCCATGTATCTTCAAAGTGATTATCTCTTGTAAAATATATCAAGAGGGGTTTCCAAGATTAGCTGTAGAGATGACCTTCCCTCCCAGCATCATTGCAGGAACAGTATCTCATTGTAGATGAAATCTTTTATTTCTAACCACACGTGAGAGTCGATAACCATTGGCAGTGAGAGTGTCCCTTGCTATTTGGGGAAATCAGTCCCGACACGGTGGTTAATTACAATGTTATTGCGTGAGCAGAAGCAGGTCTTTGATTTTGGGTAAGCTGTGCTTCGATTTTTCTTTGAACCCTGTTTCAAAACAGAGAGGAATAATTGCTTACCTTCTCATATCCAGGATTAAGCTTTCTCTAGGACACAATTCACATATTTCACAAATCTTTATCATTATAAAAGCCTCCACTCAGTCATCAAAGTGTTACACTTTGTTTTTAGGTGATAACAAAAAAAAAAAAAAATGCTATTGTATCTGTTTTATATGAAGAACTATTCTGACATTTCTAAGAATGCCTTTCCAATACTTTTACTGTCCAAGTCATAAGTTAAGTAGAGAATAATAGATATAGACTGAACCTTAGAAGTAACATAGTCAAAAACCTTCATCATAAATTTGGGGGGGAAAGGTGAAATGGGTTATTCCACATCTTTTATTTTTTATAGCAGAAAGTGACACAGAGATTTAGGACTGATTAAAAAAAAACAATTCTCAAAGAAAGTTTGTTGCAGGCTAAGATAGAAGTTATCATGGCATGTGTGTGTGTTTGTTCTAATTATCACTTATTTACATATGACATATACCTCCAAAATCAGAATTTTAAATGTAGAAATGAGCAAAAATCTCAAAGAGTATTTAAGGTGCTTGGTACCATTTATAAGAAAGTTTCTACTGGGGGCACCTGGGTGGCTCAGTCAGTTAAGTATCTGCCTTCGGCTTAGGTCAGGATCCCAGAGCCCTGGGGTGGAGCCCCGTGTTGGGGTCCCTGCTCAGTGGGGAGCCTGCTTCTCCTTCTCCTTCTGCCCCTCTCCCCTGCTCATGCTTGCTCTCTCTCTCTCTCTCTCTCAATCTCTCTCTCTCTCTCTCTCAAATAAATAAGATCTTTTTAAAAAGAAAGTTTCTACTGCCTATATTAATACCAAGTCATTTTAAAAAGTTGTTTCAAACTATTTCAGTTATTAGAGGTGAATTTAAACTGACAGAGTATGAAGGGAGGAATCATCTTTTCTCACTACTCAGACATTTTGGCATATCTGGAATGGCTGTTGGGAGAGTGTTGATCCTTCCAGAGATACCTTGGTACCTATCCGCATTTAATTAAAACTGATACACCGCTTCACATGAAAGCTGCTGAAGGCAGTGTTAATCACATAATAAACTCTCCTCCTCCGTGTCACCAGCTATCCTCTGTACCAGTTTTTCCTTTACAAAATTTATAATTCCCTGAAATTATTTCATTGTTTTTGTTTGTCATTTATTTACCCCCACAGGGATGTAAGTTCTGCAATTGCAAGGACCATTCTGTTCTCATTTACTTATATCCTTAGTGCCATGGCCTGACATCCAGTAGGTACTCAATGATGAGACAGCAGAAACCTGTTCAATATCATACAGCTGGTAAGTGGCTGAGAAAGGATTGTAATGGCAGATGCTTAGGTTCATTGGATAATTGATGAAGAACACTAATTTATACCATACGTTATATTGAGAGCGTTTGAGGATACCTCACATTTCATAATTTAGGCCTACTCATTTTCTAACTACACTCATTTTGAAGTTTATATTCTTATTTTTTCTCTTTTGTCTTTGTCTTTCCACTTTTCTTCATATTCTACTGAGTTCCTCAAAGGATTAAAGGAAGCCATTTCTACATTTTCCAGATCTGGCCAAGTTTTACTCTGATGGGTCTATCACATGCTTCTAACAAGTACTCTATTATCTATTCATGAAATTGGGTGACAATGTATTTACTTGAGTCTAGACAGGGTTGTTACTCAGTTTTGAGTTATTGTTGTTTTCCCAAAGAATGTCTCTAAGTGCAGTTTGATTGTAATGCAGAGCAAGTAGCAGATATTAAACAATCTTCAATTCTAATATGTATAATAAATACATAAACCTTCGTAACAGATTAGTTTGAATGGATGTTTATGGAGACGCTATAATACACTTAAACACACAATTTTTATGTTAGGCCATGTTTATGTGATCTCCAAAGCATCCCACTTCAAAGAATCAAAGAGTTCTTTGTAAGTAGAGGCAGGCAAATCATTTCATTATCAGGCTATTACATCAACACATCAGGATTCCTTCTGAATGCAGACTGTTGATAGCCTTCTGTCTCCTTTCCAGCTGGCAATTTTGTACACTCCACTGAATTTTTCAGTTTTTCATCACTTCAACAATACAGTCCATTTACCATCTCACATTTTTTAAACCTTTCCTGTATTACAGGCCCAAATGCCAAACACACAGGCAAATTCTCTCAAGCTTATACTTTAATAATATCTTTGGCTTTTCATTTAAAGATAACTAAAAATGTTATATCATAAAAAATAAAAATAAATGTTACATTATCATTGTAATACTATTTTTCCTCTGTAACATTCCAGCAAAATGGTGTTTTCTCTCTCAGGTAAAGAAGACGGATTATCGTTAGTACTTAGTTTGGCACACTGGAAAGGTAGTAAACACAGATTTTTCCTCTTTTGCAGTAGACATATTATCTATAAGAGGAATAGGGTATTAACTCATCAGATCTAGTAATAAAGAACCCAATTTGTATCTCAGCTATACTTGCTGCTTTGTTACAAAATAAAAAGCATCGGGAGGACAACTGACTAAGACAAAATGGTGCTTTAAGCTTTGATTCTGGATGACAATATAGGATTCTACATTTTCACTTTGTCTTGTCATGTTTGTATTTCGTTTATCTTGCTTGGAAGAGGAAAGAGAACTTTTTCTAGAAATCAGAAGTCAAATTATAAGGATATTAGATATCAAAACATATCATATTGCACTCTCAGTGAAAGCTCAACTCAGCCATCTCAGTGCATAGTTTGTGTGGAGATTACATAGAGTAATATGTAAGATTTTGGTGTCTTTGAATTTAAAACCATGCTCTCAGCCCATTAAGTACAGATGTGTTACATAAATTTAGACATATTTAATGTAAAAAATGCAATGGAAAAATGGTGATTATTCTCTTTTCCAGTTGAGTATTTAGAACTCTTTTGATAGCTCCATTATCAGCCATCCATTTTTCACTATTCTTTCAGTTATTTCTTTAGTACCTACCTTATTTCAATGTTGTATTAGTTGTTGGTTATATAGTTGTAGACACAAATATCCTGTCTGCATTGAATTTACATTCCTTTAGTGAAAAATGATTGCAAGACACCAATAATAGGACTCTTGATCAGATGTTTGGAGTTAATAACTGTCATGATTATTGGAATTTGTTTCACTATTCTGAACTCCTGTGATATTAAATAACCATCACGTATATGTATGTGTTTTGAATCTCATACCCTAGTATGTATGTAACTTGTACTTTTAATACTGATTTCCAAATATGAATTTCATGAATGTGTAAAATGGTGAAGCTAAAGTCTAGACCTATAGTAAACAGTTAACTTCATTATAAAATGCATTATTGAGGTTAAGTCCTAGGATTTATTTTGAACCATCTACTTCTTGGAAAATAAGATATTTGTAAATATATTAAACATGATTTTATTATTCCAGTTTAGAACTTCTTAAGTCTTATACCCCTGAGACTTTAAAACATTTTCTAGTCAGTGAGATTAATTTATAATTTGATTTATACATAATAATATTATTTTCCAGATAATCTCTGTCCTCAGACATCTACTCTCCATTGTAACAACTGAATTTCTAACTACTGCTAAGTTGTTTAATATTAGGTGATTTATTAATATATTTGCCTTTCTTTTTAAATAATGCTATATTTTTTGTTTATGGAGAGCAAGAAAATTTATTTCATTTCATGAAAATTCTTTCAATATTTTTAATATGCTTAAACTCTTCAACATGTTTATCATCTGAATGAAAATGGACTGAAAAATATTTTTAAACCAGATGATATACACCATTTTTTTCAAAGTATTAAGAAAATATGTCTGGATTGAAAGTTTTACAACACCTTACATGTTATCAGAAAGTTTTAGCATGTAAAAGTTAGGACTAAAATGTAAACAAGATGGGAATTCATAACATTCCTAAGAATGACATGTAAACCAAATCTAATTTAAGGTTTGAAAGTCCCACTGATAAATCTGTGCCCGATTAAAATTGGAAAAAGATGTAGGACAAAAGATCCAAAAAATCAACTCCATATGAATTTAATACTTTAAAGATCTGAATGAATACAAGACAAAATTTTTAGTTAAAGATTAAAGTCATTCAAATACACACAAGGGGTATACTAATGTGATTTTGAGTAAAAATAATATTAGAATTGATAGCTATGGTCAAAATTAATTTATTAATTAATCAAATCACCCATTCTTTATTAAGTTCATGTTGCACACATAAACAGTATGATAATTTGTGTGATGAATGTTGTTGGTGATGCTAAGAAGAACAAGCAGTGTTTCTATCATCTAGTCCTAAAATATGAAAAGTGAAATAAGGCAAGCTCAAACCCGAACCCAATACCACATGTTGAGAGGACTAACCATTCTCTTGGCCTCTCGACTTCATAGGATCTTTTTCCTTGCCTTTCACACAAACCTCTATACATGTCATAATCAAGTTATCTAAATAGTGAATTTTGGGGGTGTCTATTTACATGCTCTTTTTCTCTTTTGGGTGTCTTTCCATCTTAAAGATGTACAAGTTTTCTCTCTCTGCTATTATATAGTCAATCCTTAAAGGGTTAGGATAGACCTGTGATTGGTCTACTCTGTCCATAAATGCATGGGTAATTTTAATTCAGAGTTTGGAGTTAGGGAGAAGGAAAGAGGATAGCTCTCAATAAGAAACAAAATAGGGAGGTCAAGAGGTGATGCCACATAAGACTTGGAATGCCATGTATAAAGTATTAAAGTGGGAAAATGTATGTGAAATTCAGAGAAAACAATAGTCAAATTCACAGCCTGGAGTATGAAATTGGTTTGCAATATTTGAGAGTGATGTGAATAAAGTAGCTATTACATATTTGAAATTTATTATTAAAGCTTATATATATATTTGTTTAATTTCTTAGATTTCATATATATATATGTATATATATATGTATATGTGTGTGTGTATATAAATATATATATATATGTTTTATTTCTTAGATTATATATCCTGTAAGTCTGTAAGCAAATCTGTCCTTGATTTTAGTAGGAAACATTGTATCTTTCAAGGTTGTTTAATATGCAAACATTCCGTAAGACACAAAAGTAGTCTGGAGTAAAATCATTTAGTGCCTCCGCTACAACTTGTGTAGAGATATGAGGAGCCCATGGAGAATTGTCTCCCAGTAGATGATAGGGTCCCCAGGGCAGCCATGGTAAACAGAATAGCCAGAGAGACCTCACTGGGAAGAAGGTATTTTAGAGAAGACCTGTAGAAAATGGAAGGGGGAGCCATGTAATATCTTGGACACATCAACGTGGAATAAAAAAGCATATGCAAAGATGTTGATTTGGTAGTGGGCTTTGCATGTTTGTGGAACAGCAAGAAGGCACGCATGACTAGAAAGGAATGAAGGAGGAAAAAAATAATGCTAGATGAGCTCTAAAAAGAGTTTTGAATATTAATACTTACTACCTTGTTAAACTCTCCTATTGTTTCTCATATCTTTTTTCTGTAGTTTATCTTGTCCTATTTATGCAAGCAAATATTCTTCAGAGTCTGAAGTTTTTCTCTAATTTCTATTCCATAAGCTTTTATTCCTTTTCTCTTATTTTATTGCATTTACACGACTTTCAGTATAATGTTAAATGGGCTTGGTAGTAAATGAGTTTCTTTTCCTTTTTTCCAGATTATAAAGAGAATGAGTCCATCAATTTGTCATTTAGAATGATATTCTTAATACATTTATTGTTGTTAACATCTACTGGGTAAAGAAGGTTCTATTTAATTCATACTTTATAAAGTTTTTGTCATACAATTATTTTAAGTGTTATCAAATATCTTCTCTGTATTTTTTAGATCATATCACATATTCCTTAAAAAAGTAAATGACATTAACATTTTTCAGAATTTACTGCATTATCATAGACTGACAAGAAGACACTTAATTTTGTTATAGTAATTATCTTTCTAATATACCATTGAATTTGCTTTTCTAATACTCCTTTAAACTTTTATCCATATTAAAAGCAATACAGAATTTAATCTTCCTTTCTCATATCACACTTGGCATTTTTAAGATCAAAATTATATTGTGTTTCTTGAAAGAGTTGGGTAGTATTCTTTATTTTTCTGTTAGAAGTGTTTTTTGGAAATGCTTCTGAGAAAGTTTCAGTAAGATGGGAATAATATATTCTTGACAGTGAGATAGAACTTCCTTAGAAAACCACACGGTCTCAATGTTTTCTTTGGGTCAACATCTTTAACAATAGCTTCACTGCTTTAATTTATTGATTTCTGGGACTATTTATGCTTTTTCTTTCTATTTGAGCCAAATTTGATTAAGTTAGAAAATTTTGGAATGTGTCCATTATTAGTTTACAGACATTACTTTTACAGTATTTTGTTTTAAATATCTTCAGATATAGCTATGTTCTTTTTTATTCTTAAAACTACATATTTCTGCCCCCTCTTCTTGCTCAGGCTTATCAGAGCTATGCTTCTTTCATTAAATTTTTCTAAGAAAAAAATTAGATTCATTGATATTTTCTTTATATTTTGTTTCCCCACTTCACTGATTTCAGAATTTTTTTAATGATTTTATTTATTTATTCATGAGAGACACACACACACAGAGGCGCAAAGGCAGAGGGAGAAGCAGGCTCCCCACGAGCAGGGAGTCTAATGTGGGACTTGGTCCCAGGACCCTGGGATCATGACCTGAGCCGAAGGCAGACACTTATCCAACTGAGCCAGCCAGGCGCCCTGTCAGATTTTGTTTTTATTAACATCTTTATACATTCTTGGATTTATTTTGTTCTTTTTGTCATCAAAAGTTGCATAATTAGATTTAAATTTTGTCATTTTTTTAATTCCTCTTTTGAAATCTATAAATCTCTGCTATTATCATCTCATTTTAACTTATACCCACATGCTTAAGACATTATTTTATACAAGATCCAAATAATACTAAAGCCAAAATACCTCACACATTGAGTTTGGTTGATCCCAGGACAATTGATCTATTTTCCTTATCCTGATCATGATCTATCTAAGGAGATGTGTGTTTAAGAAATAAACATATATTGGATAAGTATTAGAGCACAAATAAGCAAATGATAAAGTGAAGCTAGAAATACATGCCAACATTTATTGGCTCAAAATAGGAAGCATGTAGTCTGCCCAGATAAGTCAACATCTGAGCAGCGTTTTACACCAATAAAAGATGTTTGCCAGGTAAGCAAAATGATGTAGAAGGGAAATCCCAGGAAGATTGAGATGATAATTTATATCAAGAGCAAAATCAAGGGGCAGAGCATTTCCAATATCAAGAAGTGTAAATAATTCAGTGAATATAGATCGTGGATACTGGGTTAGAGATGTAATACCAAGAGAGAAATCTTAATGGATTAAGTAGACTTGGACCAAAGCATATGGATCTTAAATGTCAAGTTCATCAGTTAGACTTATTCTGAAACAATGGACATATTACCAAGACATTTTGAGCGAGTGACATACTGAAAATTACTGTTTAAGAAAATTCTGGTAGATATGTAGAATACATTGGATGCAAGGTATTTCAATAATCTAACCTAAATTTATTTATACACATAACTAGACATAACAGAAGGATGAAAAAAAGGGCACAAATACCTCAGATATTGTAGACATAGCATCAATCATACTCAGAACATGAGTATATATGAGGGATTAAGGGGAGAAGACAGAGAAGTAAAGATTGTTTCAAAACCTTATTTAAATGTGGCAAATGGATTATGAAATAAACAGTTGTAGAAGGGCCAGATTTTACTATTAAAATGATGAGATTCATTTAGACTTGGAAATCAATTGTCCTGGAATATTAAATTGATGGTTGATACAACTAAAGCTAATGGAAAAGAGAGTTTCATAAATGATGAACATAATATAATGTCTAATATTAGGTCACACAATACAATATTAGGTCACTTTTTTTACTTATACGATGTGGTTTGGGCAGGGTGGATTCCAAAGCATGTAAATTGGAAGCAACACCGATGTGGATTGAAAAGTGAGTATTAGTGAGGGAAAAACACCAAGGACACTTTCAAGAAGATTGGCTCCACTGTTGACTGGTTCTGTTTCAGTTATGTAAGGTTAGTAAGTCCCAAAATATAGTGTATAGCATAGTGACTATCATTAACAATACTGCTCTGCACCCTTCCTCAGAAGGTAAATCTATGTTAAGAGTTTATACCACAAAATAATAACAAATAAATAAAGAAGGTAGGAAATTTTGGGACATGATGGATATCTTTATGGCATAGATTGTGGTGATGGCTTCCCTTTTCCCCAAAATCATCAAGTTGTGTATATTAAATATGTACAACAATTTGTATGTCAATGATACCACAATAAAGTGGCTTAAGAAAAAGGATTGGCTTTAAAGGAGTGAAAGAAAGGATGCATAAGAATGAGGAGGACACTTCGGATTTCTGTTATTTTTTATTTTTTTTAAAGATTTTATTTACTTATTTGGGAGAGAATGAGAGAGGGAGAGAGCATGAGAGGGGGGAGGGTCAGAGGGAGAAGCAGACTCCTCACTGAGCAGGGAGCCCGACACAGGACTTGATCCTAGGACTACAGGATCATGACCTGAGCTAAAGTCAGTCGCTTAACCAACTGAGCCACCCAGGCACCGCTCTGTTATTTTTTTAATGGTAGAATGTATTTGTGTGATGGTGGAAAAAAGTAAGCAAAAATTAAGGCAAACACAAGTTAATATTTGATAATTCAAATAAAAGTGATGAGGGCTAGGTTCTATATATATCACTATTGCAGATTAATTCATGGATGAGAAAACTTAGGTCTTTTGCAAATATGAGAAAATTTTAGAAAGTCCTTAAAGTACCAAATTTGGATTCACAAAAATAGATCAAATAATATTGCACATGAAGTCCAGAGCACATTGATTGTATATATAAATAAATGAATAAAGAGGGACTAAATCTCGTAGCTATTTAGCTTATATTTAGGTAATTCTTTGGGGCATATTGCAGTGATTGGTACCAAAGATTTTGTTTAGTGCATGAGTCTTATTTCTCTGCAGGAATACTATTTGATTTTTAATTCCACTCAGCTACTTTACACTGGGCAAATTACTTAAATTTTACCACCCGTCTTCACAAATAATACTTGTACCTCCTTCACAGATCACTGTGAAAGGTAAATGACATAACACCTTGTACATTGTAAGATCCCAATATATTGCAGCAGTTTTAATAGTTATCACATGGTTTCTCAGATCTGTTTCAGTCCATTTTTTTCTTTTATATGGTTCTACAAATTGTCTTTATTGGTTCTCATAAACTGACTATTGTCTTCTTAAGCAGACTTCATATTTCCAGTGCTTTATTGCTACTTGTGTAAGAAAATTATGCTTTACAGTTTTATTATGCTATCAAATAATATATTATGCGAGGCTTTTTGATAGGGTGTTGCAAAATTTTTATTCTCTTCTTGAGTTCTTCTTGAGTTCACAAATAGTGAGAAATGGTACTTGCTTACTGTGGAGCATTCCAGTCTCCATCTCAAGGATCTTGGTGCAAGAGTAGAGAGTAAGAACACAAACCATGAATCACCACACTACAAAGAATTGTCCAGCCACACCAGCTTTAAGCATCTCATCTGGCCAGCTGAAAAATCCAGAAATTAAAATTTTAGAACTGGTAGCACACTGTTTCCCACTCTAAGTTTGTAGTGCCATAGTCTTGATGCTAGGCATTAGGAAGATTGGGGTTTTGATTTTTTTTTCAAATTAATTTTCTATAGCAGTGCTGTCCAATAGAACTTTCTGAGGCAACGGAAATGTTCTCTACCCTTGCTGTCCTATGTGGTAGCCACTATGTACATGTGGATATTGAACAGTTGAAATGTAACTAGTATGACTGAGGAATTAAGTTTTAAATTTCATTTAATTTTAACTAAAACAATAAGTTGAAATGTTATGCATGGCTAGTGGCTCCTATAATGGACTGCAAAGTTCTAGAGATATTTTCAACTTTCAAAACTTTACTTCTAACAGTCATGTCATTTTTATAAGCATGCCTGAATGGAAGATTATTCTCTAAACTAAGAACCTGTATATTTTATACTTAAAGTCATGGTTACTGATTCTATGCAAAATAACTGATATGATTGTCAATCTTTTTCACCCCTGGCAAGGTTTTGGAATTTTACTGATGATATTAACTCTGTACGTGAGCCCATCTATATCATAAGGAACTCTCAATTTCTATGTCCACATTTGACATTTTTAAATGATCTTCCATTCTGTGTGTGTGTGTGTGTGTGTGTGTGTGTGTGTGTGTGTGTTCAAGGCATGTTAGGGGACTGGCGATGTGGAGAGCCAGGAAATCAGCTAGTGTTAAGACTGAATTTGCCTACGGAGATTTCACTATGAAGAAGAGGCTCTGAGGAAATTGACAAGGAAGACAATCACTATCTAGCCTGTGAGAACACTAATTTCATGCACTTTTAACATTTCAGTAGTTATTTTAGTAATGCCCTTGTTCATTTTAGATCAAAGGGAAGTTTGTGAATATATCTGTGGGAAAATAAGTCATAAAGAGCTTGTTAGAGTTAGAATTTATTATTAAATATTTTTGCATTTTTCATTTTCAGAAATGTGAAATTTATTTATATGCTAACTCTCTAAAATTAAAACAATCAGAAGAGAATGTTCTGCCTGTTACTTGAGGTCATTTCCTCTTTTGGTTTTGCTATTGCTTGTGCTTCATTGTGTAGCCAACTGTTCATTTACATTGCACCTTGCAGAGACAAGCCTATCGAATTCTATACCTGAGGACGTTTGTTTGCATGGTTTGTGAGAAAATTGCCCATAGTCAGCATAGAAGAAACAATAACAGTGGAAGTCCTAGCACTTTGCTCTTTAAAGCCAGTTTAGATTATAGTATGACCCAGCCTGATCATGCTATAGTATGACCCAGCCTGAGTGGGGGAGAGCAACCCAATTTCTGTTGAAAGCAGTGAGTCTGTAAGTATTGCATCTGCTTTAGGATCATTGTCGGGAAAATTATCAATTAAAGTAAGCTAGACAGCCACTTGGCTTGTTAACTGAGAATCTGGTCAGTAAAATCAGTTTAGAAGGAATTAAGTAAGGTAATTCCTCTAAGGACGTCTTTGCCCAGCTTTGGCTTATAGAACTGGAGTTCACAGAATGAGGGTAGAAAAAAAATAAGTAATGAAACTATCAAATGTAAAGCGATAGGAGTGCTGCATAGAATAAAATAGTTTTGTGGATGGGGCATTGCTGAGGATATAGCCCTGAGGATGAAACCCTAAATGACTATGGGCTGTTGTCACATTCTAAATTAGATTCTAGAATATTTTAGTATTTATATTTTCTGTGTTAAATTTCTAACTTTTAGCAAAATCATGGTATATGGTAAGGAAAAACTGAACGATAAATAGAACAGAACAGGGCACTGACTACAGTGTTTTGGTAGGTGACTAGAATATGCCAAATGTTGGCAGGATCAGACTAAGGTGCACTATGCTAAAGAGCATAATGGTGACAGGTCCTTGTCAGGGGGCAATTTAACCCTTGTCAGGGTTAAATTTATTTAACGTTGTGTTCTTGCATGAAGTAGACATTAAACAAATATTGAATTTGCCTGAATGAAGATGAATTAATTGGCCTCTTTCAAGAAATGATAGATATGTTTCTTCCATGTTCTTTGATCCATTTTTAACATGACTACATTTAGGCATCGGAATATATTTGAAATAGACTTCTGATACTCTTTGGTGTGTTTATTTACAAAGATTCCATAAATTTTCTCTGCAAATGGAAAATATGCCAAAGGGATTGCATCAATTTAGCATTTTGCCTTTTACTCTCCTCCTGTCATCTCCCTTCTCATTTCAAGACTAACTTTCATTGGTTACAATTTTCTATAACATAAAATTATAGAAAAATACTGTAAAGACTGTCATTCTTATATAGTGCTTAATTTTTTATGTACCCATGGAATATTCCATACTATGCAGGAGAGAAATAAAATATGCCCTTGGCAGCCTTAAAAGAAAGTAAAAGGGCTATTATCCACCCGGTTCCATTGTCTCTGGTATCAGAATAATGTCTTTTGCACAGGGTTATTTGACCATTATTCTTTCTGAAATTTTTTAGCTCTCTTTCCTTCATGGGCAAAACCTGAAATATGAGCTTGTTTCTCCCAGAAACTAAGTTGCCAAATAAAGAAGAATATTTACATTTGAAGACACTTTTAAACTTTTTTAAAATTTGCTGAAATTCAGGAAACTCCGAAGCCTATGAGTAGCAGCAGGAGGTGAACCAATTAGGATTAATACATCAAATAATGGCTAATTCTGACATATTTCTAGGCCTATATTTTCTCTGAGAGGTCAAACCAATTATTTGAGGCATAGAAGGAATCTTTTTCTTTACAAATGTCTTTGCTAGCCAAAATAAAACGTTAACTGACATACATAACAAATATTTTAATTCAATGTGTGTAGTTAGAAAATTGAACCCAGAAGAAAATATTAATATTAAAATATTAATATTAAAATATTAAGAGGTGGGTTATCTGACAGAAAAGCATTTTGCAGTTCCTCATTTCACTTGAATTATGTGCATTGATCTGGAATATTTCTACACAAGGAAGGGGAAGATATTATGCAAAATAGCTCTGGCTTTTCATAGAGAGAAACGATAGTAAAGGGAATTTTATTATACAATTCATTAGTCTCTACTCGAACATTTAAGTTGTTATGAACTTTGTGTCATATGATTTTCCTTGCCCCTCCACACTTATTCCAAGCTTTGGAAAGTGTACCGCTGGGAATAAAACAAAGGTGACTTTCATTGAATTTGGGAATCCTTTTTGAATTCTCATACACTTCCTACTCAGCTCGAACTGCCTGTTTCAATTTCAGAGTTTTAGGTCTCTGGGGCAAACTCCTCCTCTGGTCTCGACTTTCTAAATCCTTAAACATGTTAAAGGAGACAAAATGAAGCACAAAGATATACATGAGTTGATCATAATTTCTGTTTTATCTTTGTTATAAAACTTAAATTAGTAAATATGAATATTTATTTTCACATCACTTGGGAAAGAGATAAGGAATTAAAATAATCCCGTGCTGCCCATTCAGATAGAAATAAACCTTGCTAAAATTGAATGCTTCAGGTAAGGAGATAGGTATTGATTCACTTGATTTTTTTTCCCATTGTGGATACTGAAATTTGGCTCTAACATTGAGTTATTATACACATTCCAGGTATCTGTATAATACAGTACATACAATGATACCTTTATTCAGGAAAATAGGATGTTGATAAATATTGGTCATTGATAGTCTGAATATTTTATATATATTTGATATTATAGTATAATATAAGGTATTATAGAATATATAAGTTATATGTAATAGTAATAAGGAACATGTGATAAGTAATTACAATATTTATTGTGAATTCTTTCTTATAAAGGAATTAGGGAAAACTTTTAATCAGTGTGACTATAAAAAATATTTTTATGTAGTCTAGACTCTCCTGTATGCTTTTCATATTACTTGTTGTTCCAAACAGGGACTGGAAATTTTGCTTTTTGTTTCATGATCTGTGGTGGTTTTGTGATATAATATTTTAGCCTGAACTACATATCCCATAATCCCCTTCTCCATATGTTTTTTTGTTAATTTGGGCCACCAGAGAGATTCTTGTAGATTTGGGACTTGGAAGTAAAGGAGAGCCGTTGGTAGCATACCCATATTGAAGCTTAAGTGCTGACTCATCTTGTTATTGTGGGGCAGCAGCTGGGTTGCCAATAGTTCCTCCTTCCATCTGAGATCCTCTTCCATTTTCAGTGACTTTCGGTCCAAGAGTGCATATTCAGCTCTGTGATGAAAGGCCTGGGCATAATAATGGGCATAAGTTTGAGTCCTTCTTCATGAGTTTCAGCTTGTGCTTGTGGGTTGCAACCTGTTCTTGATCTCTTCCTTTTTAAAGCCATCCTCTCTTCTATATTGATTGCCTGAGAACTTCAAACTCTAGCATCACATGTGAAGACAGCAGGCTTATTAGATTGGTTAACTAGCTCTCATAATTGCACAAGTCAAAAAGGTTGATTGTGTAAATAAAATCTTTAAAAAAAAGGGGGGCACGCCTAGGTGGCTCAGTCATTATACGTCTGCCTTCGGCTTGGGTCGTGATCCCGGGGTCCTGGAATCGAGCCCCACATCAGGCTCTCTGCTCGGTGGGAAGCCTGCTTCTCCCTTTCCCACTCCCCCTGCTTGTGTTCCTGCTCTCGCTGTCTCTCTCTGTGAAATAAATAAATAAAATCTTTTAAAAGAAAGAAAGAAAGAAAAGAAAAGAAAGAAAGAAAGAAAGAAAGAAAGAAAGAAAGAAAGAAAGAAAGAAAGAAAGAAAAGAAAGAAAGAAAAAAGAAAAAAAGAAAGAAAGAAAGAAAGAAAGAGAAAAAGAAAGAAAGAAAGAAAGAAAGAAAGAAAGAAAGAAAGAAAGAAAGAAAGAAAGAAAGAAAGAAAAAGAAAGAAAGATAGAAAGAAATAAAGAAAGAAAAAGATTGTGGTAGTCATCCTCTAAGAGGATCCTCAGTGTTCCCTGGTATTGCACCTTCATGTGGCTCCCTCCCACACTGCACCAGGATTCTTTTTTCATGACCAGTAGAATATGAGGTAGGTGATGGTATAGCAGCTCTCCCGCAAACAGGTTATAAAATCTGCACCTTTTGTCTTGGACAAGCTCATATACTTTCTCTCTCTCAATGGGTAATTCACTTTAGGAAAAGAAGCTATTATGTCTTAGCAACGCTCTGAAGACCCTGTGTATAAGGAACTGAAGTTTCTAGCTAATAACTATTGAGGAACTAAGAACTGACAACAGCATGAATGAGCTCATAAGCAAATCCTCCCAGCTGTGTCTTCAGATAGGACTGCAGCCCTGACCACCAACCTGACTACAATCTCATGAGAGGCTATGAGCTAGAGCCACCCAGTTAAGTTGCTGCCAACTCACAGAAACTATGAGAAAGTAGATTTTTGTTATTTTATGTTGCTAAATTTTGAGGTTATCACTAACACAAGAATAATAAGTAACACAGGAATTTTTATCAACTCCTGCTCTCCACAAATGAATTTACCAGCACAACTTTTATGAATTGGTTTCTATAGAAGACTGATTTTTCTCTTGAATATATGTATAATATTCAGATTATTATTATAAGGTGACACAGCCTTTTCCTTTACCTTAATAGTCTTTCTATCTGTATTATCTTTGTTAAATGTGCCCCCTTTATTGTATATGACATTGTTTTCCCCTGTATTGTGGCACTAGAAAAAGCGTTTTAAGGGTCAGTTACTAATTAAAATCTAAGGTGAAAATGACCTTACCCTTGTGAAACACACTAATGGGTGGGTCACTTTTCTCTTTCCTAAGTTTATTCATTTCATAAGTCACTTCATCCTGTCTCTTAATTTTAAGCATCATCTGTAAATTATCTTTCTCTAATATATACCTAAGCTTCTTCCATTTTTTGATTACTAGATTCATGTATATATAAGCTCTATTTGAAATATCTAAAAAAGTATCAAATAGCCATGTCAAACTTAACATGTTCCAAATAGCCCATATTCCATTGCACTTAACAATCAAACAGTGAAAATAGGTTGTAATTATTCCCACAACTTCCATGCAATCATTTATTTTTTCCTATTTGGGAAGGTGAAAAGATAGATATCATTAGCTTCTGAGCACAAAACGGTTTTTGATAATTAAGTCCCTTTTTTACTCCACTGCTTTCTGCTTCTGTTGCCAAAGAGCATTATTAGAACATGAATTTCTTGGCTGCAGCGTGCTATTCTGCAGCTTCATGAATGTGGACGAATGATAGAAATGCTAACGGTGATGGCAATGGCTTCACTGGCTTCCTAATCACCGTCCTGTATCTATGTACATCCATGCTCCAGCGTCTTTGGGATCTAGACACAGTTGCACTGATAGAATTAGTGGCAGATTTTTTATTCCAGTGATGCCTTAAAAAAGAATTAGTAGCAGCGACCCTACTTAGGTCATTTCTCAAAGGTTCTAGAAATTATTAGTGGAGGCCCAATCTAGAACTTACTACTGAAGCTCTCACATTGTACTTGTCTACTTTCCTATTAAGTCCCTTACTGCCTAAGGTTCTATGGTAATTTCTCTGTGCTGCACTGAACTCAGACTTACTTTCACTTCCTCAACCTATCCTTCAACCCAGTGTTCTTCATCGCAGGTGATTTCTTTTGTTCAGGTGCTTAGGTATAAATCCTGGAGTCTTCCTGACTCCTACTTCTGTCTCATCCTCATATGCACTATAGCAATATATCATGTTGACAATAACTCTCTGAAAGTAATTCGGAATCCCACCACTATTGTCATCTCCACCTCCACCTCCAAGGTGAAAGCTGAACTCACCACTTTCTTTCATTATTGTAATGACCCCTAATTGGTTCTCCTGCTTCTAATCATGCCTCCCTAAATCCCCCCTCCAGATGGCGCATGGAGTCGTACAAAAATATCAGTCATATCCCACAAACTTACATAAAACTGCAGCAACCTCTCACCACAGAGTTAAACCTCTAGCCATTTTATATTACCTTATTTTTCTCCACAGCACTTAGCAGTTTTCTAATATGAGAGATGTTGACTCAGCTTTGGTATACTGGCTATCTAACCAATTTTTGTGCTCCTATCCAATATATACGTATACGTATATATATCATGAGCCAAATGAGGAAAACATCTTTGTTTATTGCTCTATCCTCAGCATATAGAATGGCAGCTGATGCACATTAGGATGCTCAATAAATATTTGTGAACAAATGAATGGAAGCCCAACACTAAATTCTTCTAATGACTCCGCATCTCACTAAGAATGAAATACATGGCGTTTTTCCTCTGTATGAGGACCTACATGTTCTGGTCCTTTGCTAACTCTCTGACCTCATCACTACCTTATTCACTCTGCTTCAGCCATAATGGCCTTACGATTTATCTTTGAATAGCCATGCAATGGTCACTTCTAGAATGTTCCTTCTGTAGGTATTCATGCACTTTACCCCCCTTCTCAATTTTTAACTGTTTCCATTAATGGAAGACAGTGTTTTAGTATGTTTTTTAATCTTTAAGGAGTAGTCAGCGTACATATATTCTGATTTTAAATATGTGTTTTAACTGGAAGCATATGGAATATCCTATATTATTTTCATACTATGTAAGCATATGGAAACCCTCAGATAGGCTTAGAATGAGTGTCTAGGGCAATATTTTCTGCAAAAATGAAGACTATATATCAAATGGATTTTTAGCTTTGTGAAATGCCAAAGGAAGAGCTCAAACATTTGATAATTGCCAGAACCTTTCTCTGAAAGCTCACCAGGACCATGAGTCATTGTTTAGGTGACAAGATGTCAGGATATGACAAGATATTCCTGTTATATAACATGACAAGGAGCTTAACCCAGTTCTAATGCTGAAAAATACAAGTCAAAGTAAAAATAAAAATGAAATAGGTCTTCCTTAGTTTCTTTGATGAAAAGATATCAAAGGACTTTATAAAGTACTTCTATTTTTAAAATGCAGAAACTCAGAACCTGAGCCAAAAAGTAGGAGCCTTTATAAATGGAGACTCAAATGTTCCTTTTGTAGTGTATACAGCAATCTTAAGATAAACCTGGCAAAATAACAAAGGTCTGTCAGAGTGCCATATTAACCACGAGGAAATAGTTTTTATTAAAAACAGAAAATTTTCATAGAATAAGAAATAAAAGTTAAGAAATATTGCATCTTTAAAGCTATATTGATTTTTTAAAATTTTTTTATGTTATGTTAATCACCATCCATTACATCATTAATTTTTGATGTAGTGTTCCATGATTCATTGTTTGCGTATAACACCCAGTGCTCCATTGAATATGTGCCCTCTTTAATACCCATCACCAGGAAAACCTATCTCCCCACCCCCCTCCCCTCTAGAACCCTCAGTTTCTTTCTCAGAGTCCGTAGTCTCTCACGGTTGGTCTCCCCCTCCGATTCCCCCCTCTTCATTTTCCCCTTCCTACTATCTTCTTTTTTTTTTTTTAACATATAATGTATTATTTGTTTCAGAGGTACAGGTCTGTGATTCAACAGTCTTACACAATTCACAGCGCTCACCATAGCACATACCCTACCCAATGTCTATCACCCAGCCACCCCATCCCTCCCACCCCTACCACTCCAGCAACCCTCAGTTTGTTTTCTGAGATTAAGAATTCCTCATATCAGTGAGGTCATATGATACATGTCTTTCTCTGATTGACTTATTTCGCTTAGCATAATACCCTCTAGTTCTATCCACATTGTTGCAAATGGCAAGATTTCATTTTTTCTGATGGATGCATAATATCCCATTGAATATATATACCACATCTTCTTTATCCATTCATCTGTTGATGGATATCTTGGCTCTTTCCATAGTTTGGTTATTATGGACATTGCTGCTATAAACATTGGGGTGCACAACCCCTTTGGATCAGATTGAAAGTAGGGGGATAGAGAAACACTTGCCATGCAAATGGATGTTAAAAGAAAGCCAGAGTAGCAACACTTACTACCAGACAAATTAGATTTTAAACCAAAGACTATAACAAGATGTGAAAAGGGGCACTATACCATAATAAATAAAATCTTGTCTATCCAACAAGAAGATCTAACAATTGCAAATATTTATGTCCCCAACTGGGGAGTAGCCAAATATATGAAACAGTGAAAAATAAACATAAAGGAACTCATTAATAATAATACAATAATCGTAGTGGACATTAACACCCCCACTTACATCAATGGTCAGACCATATAAGGAGAAGATCAACAAGGAAACGATGGCTTTGAATGACACACTGGACCAGATGGACTTAACAGAGACATTCAGAACATTTCATCCTAAAGCAGAATACACATACTTTTGAGTGCACATGGAACATTTTCCAGAATAGATCACATACTGGGTCACAAAACAGGTCTCAACAAGTACAAAAAGACTGAGATCATACCATGCATATTTTCTGACCACAACCCTATGAAACTTCAAGTCAACCACTAGAAAAAATGTGATTCTCCCATGAAGTCAATTATCTTGACCTCACCCTCTCCTTTTCAATCTGAAATGGATAAAGTCAGTGGATTCTTCACATTGTAAGCAGATATCCAAGATGAGTTCTATGGATCTTCTCTATAGAGTTGGTAACTTAGATTCCGAATAAATGGTAGTAAACCTCATGTAAGTATCTTGAACTCAGTCAGTTTTTTCAAATTAAATGTCCTCCAAAACTGACACAAGTATTAAGGTGCTTGCTAACCATCTCTAAATTGGTACTTGGTCTCTCCTTTGGTTTTTCATCTAGATGTGCTTAACTTCTGAGGGACAGAATTTCTGTGTGAGGAAGGATGAGTGGCAGGATTAAAAACCTCCATCCCCCCGCTTAAACTGATAATCCACTGAACTATAATCCAGTACATTTTTTACATTCTTTTTTTATTTAACCATAATGAAATTGCAGATTTAAAGATATAATCCAAGTTGGTTAAATTGTTTGCTATAAAAAAACAAACTCAGAATCAGAAAATAAACATGAAATCATGATAATATTGAGAATAAAGCTATGATAAATGAATGAACTGTGAGCCTTTCTTCTACGTTTGTCACTATATGCTTAGTTTATATAATAATGGGAAGTCTGTCTTTTTAAATTTTTGTGATATGTATCTTTAAGCTCTACTTATTGGAAACACAAAGCTCCTGTGGACTGAGTGGCAGGAGCTTGTTATTTATTCACCCCTTTCCCATGCCACATGTGGGTCCCATCTCTTTTTCCTTCCCACCTCTCTGAAACTTCCATTCTACTAACTTCCTAATAGTCTGGCTTCTTTCCACTCTTCTTTTAGCTCTGGCTTGTGTCTTACTTTTCTCCTGGCTCTAGGCCCTGTTCCCACCAACTCAGCCCTTCAAACTTCAGCTCCTGCAAGAATCCTCAGTACACTCCCCCTCTAACTCCAAATTTACATTTTATTCTGGCAAGTATCTACACAAGGCTCTGCTCAATCCCAACTGTTTCATATTAGTGCCACTTAAATCTCAGAAACTAATCTCTAATTCTTTCAATTCTACAGAGAATAAACCTTTCCAAATTATTTTTATTACTGGAACTATTCTTAATATCACTTTGACTTCCACAGACATAGTTCTTTGGGCAACACACCCCATAACTACATCTCATATTGTCCCCCTTCTCTCCCATGATCTTTCCTTTCTTTAAAAGATCCATTATTTTCTTGGCTTAGACACTTCCAATTACTTCCAACAGTAAGCTTTAAAACTTCTCAAACATATGTCTTACCAAAATTATTAGGCAAAATTGAATTCTTCCCAACACATATTTAGTCCAAATAGTAGCTTGCTCCTTTCTATGTTCAAGTTCCCAAGTCCTAAGAACAGATTTCCCCTTCCCACAAATACCATTCTTCTTACCATAAGTATTCTCTGTAACCTGGTAACTTCTTCCCTGTTATTCCCATTATTATTATTTTATTTGCACTGTCCAAAAAAACAGCCACTCTTATTCTATGGTTTCACTGAGAAGCTGTGCTATTCTCCTGCTTATGTGCTTAGTTTTATGTTCCATAATAGAGAGGATTCAGTTCCACTTACAAAGTCTTCTTCAAAAATACCAAATGCTTAATGATTACCCATGTTACAAAAATATTTCATATGGGCTCCCAAAGGGGTAATAATAAGTCTTTGTGTTTGGGAATTCCTGTTCTACAGGATGGGGCCTAGTCAGGCAACCATCTTGCTTGGATCTAAGAACAAGGAGCAAAGCTCCTCATTCCAGAACAGAAGACTCTACCTGAGGACATCTGTGGATCCAGGGGCATGTCTGGTTCTAACTGGGACAGGCAGGAGGTGCTGGGGAGTTACCACATGGGAACACTGATGGAATGAATTTGATAGGTACCTAAGAGCCTTCACATTTTAGGTGGGACAGGACTAAGTTGGCTTTTAAGTGCATTTCTATAGAGAGATAGAGTTCCCCAGACAAACAAAACTAAAGGAGTTCATGACCACTATACCTGCCCTGCAAGAAATATTAAAGGGGACTCTTTGAGTGAGAGAGAAAGATCACAAGTGGCAAAGACTAGAAAGGAATAGAGAAAATCTCCAGAAACAATGATGAAACAAGTAATAAAATGGCATTAAATTCACATTTATCAATAATTACTCTGAATGTAAATGGAATAAATCTTCTAATCAAAAGACATAGGGTGTTAGAATGGGTAAAAATACAAGACCCATCTATATATTGCCTACAAAAGCCTCATTTTAGACCTAAAGTCACCTGCAGATTGAAAGTAGGGGGAAGAGAGAAACATTTGCCATGCAAATGGATGTTAAAAGAAAGCCAGAGTAGCAATACTTACTACCAGACAAATTAGATTTTAAACCAAAGACTATAACAAGATGTGAAAAGGGGCACTATACCATAATAAATAAAATCTTGTCTATCCAACAAGAAGATCTAACAATTGCAAATATTTATGTCCCCAACTGGGGAGTAACCAAATATATGAAACAATGAAAAACAAACATAAAGGAACTCATTAATAATAATACAATAATCGTAGTGGACATTAACACCCCCACTTACATCAATGGTCAGACCATATAAGGAGAAGATCAACAAGGAAACGATGGCTTTGAATGACACACTGGACGAGATGGACTTAACAGAGACATTCAGAACATTTCATCCTAAAGCAGAATACACATACTTTTGAGTGCACATGGAACATTCTCCAGAATAGATCACATACTGGGTCACAAAACAGGTCTCAACAAGTACAAAAAGACTGAGATCATACCATGCATATTTTCTGACCACAACCCTATGAAACTTCAAGTCAACCACAAGAAAAAATTTGGAAAGACCACAAATACATGGAAGCTAAAGAACATCCTACTAAAAAATGAATGGGTCCATTAGGAAATCAAAGAATAAATAAAAAACAATACATGGAAGCAAATGAAAATGAAAATACCACAATACAAAACTTTTGGGATGTAGCAACTTTTGGGATGCCTATAGCCTCAAGAAGCAAGAAAAATCTCAAATATGCAACCTAACCTTATGCCTAAAAGAGTAGTAAAAGAATAACAAATGAAGCCTAAGGCCAGCAGAAGAAGGGAAATAATAAAGATCAGAGCCGAAATAAATGATACAAAAACAAAGAAACCAACCAACAAAAAAAAAACAAGAAACCCCAGTAGAACAGATCAGTGAAACTAGGAGCTGGTTCTTTGGAAGAATTAACAAAGTTGATAAACCTCTAGCCAGACTTATCAGAAAGAAAAGAGAAAGGACTTAAATAAATAAAATCATGAATGAGAGAAGAGAGATCACAACCAACACTACAGAGAACCAAACAATTATAAAAAAATATTATGAAAAATTATATGCAAAAAAATTGGGCAATCTGGAAGAAATTGATAAATTCCTAGAAACATGTAAACTACCAAAGCTGAAACAGGAAGAAACATAAAATTTGAACAAACCAATAACCAGCAAATAAATTGAGTCACTAATCAAAATCTCCCAATGAACAAAAGTCCAGGGCCAGATAGCTTCACAAGAGAATTCTACCAAACATTTAAAGAAGAGTTAAGACTTATTCTTCTCAAACTATTCCAAAAAATAGAAATGAAAGGAAAACTTCCAAACACATTTTACAAATCCAGCAAAACCCTGATTGCAAAACCAGACAAAGAATCCACTAAAAAAGAGAACTATAGGCTAATATCCCTGATGAACATGGATGCAAAAATTATCAACAAAATACTAGCAAACTGAATCCAACAGTACATTAAAAGAATCATTCACCATGATTAGGTGGGATTTATTCCTGGGTTGCAAGGGTGGTTCAATATACACAAATCAATCAACATGATATACCACATTAATTAGAAAAAAAGATAACCATATGATCCTCTCAATAGATATAGAGAAAGCATTTGACAATGTACAACATCCATTCTTGATAAAAACCCTCAATGAAGTAGGGATAGAGGCAATATACCTCAACATCAAAAAGGCTATATACAGGGCACCTGGGTGGCTCAGTCGTTAAGTGTCTGTCTTCGGCTCAGGTCAGGATCACAGGGTCCTGGGATCTAGCCCTGCATTGGGCTCCCTGCACAGAGGGAAGCCTGCTTCTCCCTCTCCCACTGCCCCTGCTTGTGTTCCCTCTCTTGCTGTTTCTCTCTCTCTGTCAAATAAATAAATAAATAAATATTTTTTTAAAAAGGCTGTATATGAAAAACCCACAGCTAATATCATCCTTAATGGGGAAAAACAGAACTTTTCTTCTATGGTCAAGAACAAGACAGGGATGTCCACTCTCACTACCATTATTTAGCATAGTACCAGAAGTCCTAGCCTCAGCAATCAGACAGCAAAAAGAAATAAAGGCATCTAAATCAGCAAGGAAGAAGTCAAACTTTCACTGTTTGCAGATGACATCATACTCTATGTAGAAAACTCGAAAGACTCCTCAAAAAATTGCTAGAACTGATCAATGGTTGCAGTAAAGTCACAGGATATAAAACTTACATACATAAATCTGTTGCATTATTATACAGCAATAATGAAGCAGCAGACAGAGAAATCAAGGAATTGATCCCATTTAGAATTGCACCAAAACCCAGAAAGTACCGAGGAATGAACCTAGCCAAAGAGGTAAAAGATCTGTGCTCTGAAAACTATAGAACACATACGAAATAAATTAAGGAGGACACAAACAAATGTAAAAACATTCCATGCTCGTGGATTGGAAGGACAAATATTGTTAAAATGTCTATACTACCCAAAGCGATAAACACATTTAATGCAATCCCTACCCATCAGCACTTTTCACAGAGCTAGAATAAACAATCTTAAAATTTGTATGGAACCAGAGAAGATCCTGAATAGCTAAAGCAATCTTGAAAAAGAAAAGCAGGGACACTTGGGTGGCTCAGTCCATTGAATATCTGCCTTCAGCTCAGGTCATGATCCCAGGGTCCTGGGATCGTGTACCACATCGGGCTCCTTGCTCAGCTCTCCGCATACTTCTCCCTCTGCCTGCTCTGTCTGCCACTCTCCCTACTTGTGATCTCTCTCTCTCTCTGACAAATAAATAAATAAAATCTTTAAAAAAAGAAAAGGAAAGCTGGAGTCATCACAATTCCAGACTATTAACAAAAAGATGTAGTGATCAAGACAGTACGGTGCTGGCACAAAAACAGACACATAAATCAGTAGAATAGAATAGAAAATCCAGAAATGAACCCACAACTATATGGCCAACTAATCTTCGACAAAGCAGGAAAGAATATCCAATGGTAAAAAGACAGTATCTTCAACAAATAGTGTTGGGAAAACTGGACACCAACATGCAGAAGAATGAAACTGGACCACGTTCTTACACCATACCCAAAAATAAATTCAAAATGGTTGGAAGACCTGAATTAAATATAAGAAAGGAAACCATCAAAATCCTAGAGGAAAACATAGGCAGTCACCTCTTTGTCATTGGCCGTAGCAAATTCTTCCTAGATATGTCTCCTGAGGCAAGGGAAACAAAAGCAAACATGAACTATTGAGACTTCATCAAGATAAAAAGCTTCTTTACAGTGAGGGAAACAATCAACAAACTGAAAGACAACCTTCAGAGTGGGAGAAGATATTTGCAAATGACATATCTGATAAAGGGTTAGTATCCAAAATCTATAAAGAACTTATCAAACTTAACACTTAAAAAAGCAACAATTCAGTTAAGAAATGGAGAGAAGACACAAAAGGACATTTTTCCAAAGAAGACATCATATGAAAAGATGCTCAACATCACCCATCATCAGCAAAATACAAATCAAAACTGCAATGAGATATCACCTCACACCTGTCAGAATGGCTTAAATTAACAACACAGGAAACAACAGATGTTGGCGAGGATGTAGAGAAAGGGGAACCCTCTTACACTGTTGGTGGGACTGCAAACTGGTGCAGCCACTCTGGAAAACAGTATGGAGGTTCCTCAAAAAGTTAAAAATAAATTGCACTGCTGAATATTCACCCAAAGGATACAAAACCACTGATTTGAAGGGATAGATGCACCCCAATGTTTATAGTAGCGTTATCAACAAAAGCCAAATAATGGAAAGAGCTCAAATGTACATTAACTGATGAATGGATAAAGAGTTGGTATATATATGCAGTGGAATATTACTCAGCCATAAAAAAGAATGGAATCTTGCCAATTGCCTAACATGGATGGAGCTAGAGAATATTATGCTAAGTGAGATAAGTCAGTCAGAGAAAGACAAATACCATATGATTTTGTTCATATGTGGTATTTAATAAACAAAGCAGATGAACATAGGGGGAAAAACAGAGAGAAGCAAACCATAAAACAGATTTTAACTATAAAGAACAACCTGAGGGCTGCTGGAGGGGAGGTGAGTGAGGGGATGGGCTAAATGGGTGATGGGCTTTAAGGAATATACTTGCTGTGATGAACACTGGGTGTTGCATATAAATGATGAATCACTAAATCTTACACCTGAACCTAAAATAAATAAATATATACACACATATACATATATAAATGCATTTCCAGAAGTCCCCAGTGAGATGGGGCCTCAGTTATCAACAGTAACTTTCTCCCTACAGTGCGTTGTGTTGGCCCCTTTCCTTTTTCACTTCCCCATTTCTCTCCTGATGTTTTCTAATTCCAAAATAAATTGTCTGCACTCAAATTCTTGTTTCAGAGTTTGCTTCTGAATTCAAAGAGTGAGACTACCATTTAGTTCCCATCTTCCTCATTATTCTGTGATATACTTTTGCATCTTCAATCAGGCCACTATTGAAAGATTGGCTTAAAGTCTGGAAAATATCAGGGGCAGTTAAAGACCCATAAGTCTACTAGTACATAAGTAAAGAAACAAATATTACTACTTTTCCCTCAAGGTTTGAAAACTCTACCTCTATTATGTTTATCATTCTAAATTGCTCAGATCTACTGCTATTTATATTTATGGCCATATTTATATTCAGCAGTCTTTATGTAGTCATTTATGGACATGTTTTCCATATTTGGAATCCCTATTTGGAATCCAATATGGAATCCATATTCCACCATGAGAATTTGGTGTATGTATGGACCTTGATTAATATAGATTTTCTCAGTAAATAGACATTTTGAGTGCCTGATATGTACTGGTCGTTATTCTAAAAGTTATGTGCATATTTGCACATTTGATCCTCAAACAACCCTATAAAATAGATACTATAATTATCCCAGTTTTGCAGATGGAGTCAACTAAAGGAAAGACTTAATGAACAACGGGGTTCAAGGGATGCCAAGTAGCAAACAACAAAGCCAAGAATTAACATCCCACCTCCCCACCATCCTGTCTAGCAATGTCCCTTTAGTATTCATTTTCTTAACCATGATGCTGTACACCATATGTTTTCAATTAAATAAACCCTAAGATATCCAGAAGAAAGAGTCATCCAAGTCATCCAAGTAAGGCGATTCCTTTTTAGTGTGTTGGATAACACCAATAAAACTTTAGTTGTCATGTGTTCTCTCATTCTATGTGGTTTGTACCAAAATGCCTAGAATTTAGTCCTTACTTAGTTTCCTTAAGGAATGCCAACCTTGGGGCATCTGAACAGTGCAGTTGGTTAAGCATCTGACTCTTGGTTTTGGCTCAAGTTGTGATCTCGGGATCCTGAGATTAAGACCCTAGTCAGGTTCCATACTCAGCAGGGAGTATGCTTGAGACTCTCTCTCTCTCTCCCCCTCCCCCCACTATGCTCACACACTCTCTCTCTCTCTCTCTAAAGTAAGTAAATACATCTTAAAAAAAAAAGAAATGCCAACCTTGTAAGTGTTTTCTTTTTTTTTTCTTGTAAGCGTTTTCTAATTTCTTTCTTATTACTGATGATTTGTGAGGTTATAGTGAAAAATTACATTGCACAGTGCACAGCATTTATCTGGAAAAATATTCCATATTCAGCACTTCTGAAACTAGCTTAGATTTCTGTAACATCATCACCTGGATTCCACTTATTTCAACCCCTTTCTTCATGTAGTACCCATCCCCTGGGTCTCCTTACCAAAATACCCTTGAGGCCTCCATCTTTCCACAAAACTTACAGAGTAGTGAATTTATAAAACCAATGATTCTTCCAAAGAAGTTTTATTGAAAAATGATAAACAGAAACAAAGCACAAAAGCAGTAATAACAAAACCCTCCAAGTTGCTACAATTATAATGAGAAGTAGAACAATATAGGTATAGTGCCTACTATGTGCCACAGAATGTGCTGTATATTTCACAGATACTGTCGTACTCAGGTTTTTTTAAAGATTTTATTTATTTGAGAGAGAAAAAAGAGTGTATGAGAGAGCAAGTGTACATGAGCAGAAGGAGAGAGAAGCAGACTCCAGGAGGGAGAGAGAGAAACAGACTCCCCACTGAGCAGGGAGCCTGACACAGGACTCAGTCCCAGGACCCTGGGATCATGACCTGAGCCAAAGGCGGACGCTTAACCGACTGAGCTACCCAAATGCCCCTACCCTACTCAGTTCTAATTAAGTTCCTTTAAGTTAAGCAGCATTGCTTCTATTTTCCAGAAAAGGAAATTGAAAAATCTGGTGGATTTGTCATTGTATCTGCCTCTTTCCATTCTGCTACATAGGAGCCAACTAATTCATTGGTAACCCTGGTTTAATGTGCATAATAATTCTTAACTAACCAACTAATTCTAGACAGTTGCTTATGGTCAACAGCTTTACAAGAGCAAGCAGTGTTCCCAGGATTTCCCACTTTATTCTAGTGCTTTTCCACTATATCACACTATCTTATCCTTTCTTTGTCCTTTGTAAACATAAAAGGAATGCCGATTACATAATTATTTATAAAATAATTCTGAAAATTAAAATTTAATAGAAATTCAAGGGAATGACAGTAGAATTAGTAAGTAATCAATTTAATGATGATAATCAGTTATAGAAAATTAATTCTATTTAACTATTAAAACATAGTGTTTTTATTCTGAACGTATAAAGGGAATAATTAATGCTCACACCATACAGCCATGTGATATAAAAGATTCCTAAGAGGTCCTTATATTTTTTACTATTTCTTTTTCTTTTCTTTTCTTTTTTTTTTTTACTATTTGTTTAGTCATAACTCTATGATATCATAGAGTGAATATGCTTGAAAATAATTTATGAGGTCATGCACAATCCATTCTGAATAGAATTAGAATTCAGCGTAACTTTGCTAAATTAAAGTAGTCAAGAAGAAACACAATTATGTCCAAAATGAAAAAGCTGCAGTACAGGGAGTAGAGTTATGGGGAAAAAATTTAAGCTTCACAATTATGTGATAAATATGTGCAGATGAGCATTAAACACCAAAACTGTCAGAACAAAAAGAAAAAAGTAGCATGAGCAAGCAGTCTAATGTTGTTGCCTTAAAAAGAGAAGTAAATGTTACAATCAAATCTTCATTTTTCTGATGGCCTACATTTTGTGCTGAATCATGTTCCACTGTATATTGAAGGAAGATGATCGAAGATGATCCCTTCTTCTCACTTCTGCACTGCATTACTGTTTAGATGTAGATGTGACTGTTGTGAATCAGATGACTTAGAAAGAGTTTATATACATAGTATATAGACAGATGGTACTTTATTTAGAGAACTCAAGAACTAGTTTGAACGTATGAAAAAATAGAGTTTACCTTATATTATAGAATGCTCCAATATGTATCAAAATATAAAGTATATGTCCTTTTTAAAAATATCTTTATTTACTGTGAAAGATTAAAGTCAGAATTTTAGAATATTCAGTTATTATGGATAATTATATCCCCATAACAATAATACTAAATATATTATCAGAAACTCATAATTTTTGCTTTATTTAAAAATCCATGAACTGTTATAACAAACATAAGTCTTTTATAATAGGATTTATTTCTTAGAAATTGTATAAAAATATAGGTAACATCTTTCTACACACTGGTTATTGTTTCAAGATATTTTAGTTGTATTATAAAAGTAAAATTTTAACCAATCCTAGCCTGAATAAAATATAAATGAAAAGATCCATATATAAAACCTCTTGCCATCTGAGTCCAATTAGCAGGTCTGGGCTAAGAGTGATATTTGTTTTGTTTGTTTCTTTGTTTAATGATTTTATTTATTCAATTGAGAGAGAGAGAGGGCACAAGCAGCAGGCAGAGGGAGAGGGAGAAGCAGGTTTCCTGCTGAGCAGGGAACCTGATGTGGGGCCCCATCCCAGGACCCTGGGATCATGACCTGAGCCGAAGGCAGATGCTTAACCACTGAGCCACCTAGGCACCCCTAAGAGTGGTATTTTAATTGAGGTGTTTTAACCCAGTTGATCCAGGAGATATTTAGACCAGATGAGTCTGGAGGTATTATAGTGGAAGGAAGCAGAGTCAGAGTCATTACAGAGAAGATTGTGTTGAGCCTTGACTCATGGGGAAAAAAAAAGTGAGAACAAGCAGCAAGATGAAAGCCAAAAGTCCCAGAACAAAGGTTAAATCCTTGATGAACCTAAAAAAATCCATGGAAGACTGGAGAATCCCAAAGCTTCTTTTTATGAGAAGTCCAATGCCTATTCATTAAAAAGTAACAAATCAGACCAAACATGCCAGATAAAGAATTCCCTCAGGGATGGGAATTATTTATACAATATGGTTTGTATGTGTTGGTATTGCCACACATGCAGTTATCGAATAATAAACTATTCTTCCTACATATCATGAAATTGGCACTTACTTCGATTTTTCCACTAGTTGGTTTAAATCTGGCAATGCCTAATGACCACCTGTTCAATATTTGTGATCACAAATGAATGAATATGTATTTTTTGTATGAATAGTTTTTATTTATTTCCTCAGCTTTAAGAACTTTAGGTAAGAATTTCAAGAATTTCTCAGAGTCCATAGTCTCTCATGGCTCGTCTCCCCCTCCGATTTCCTAAAGCTTTCTTGAACTTTAGATAAAATTGATGCTTCATTTTCTTTTTTTCTTTTTTTTTTGATCTTACGGTCTTAAATTTATTTTTTTTTTTTTAACATATAATGATTATTTGTTCCAGGGGTCCAGGTCTGTGATTCATCAGTCTTACACAATTCTTCATTTTCTATCTTTACTATGTATATCCATTGACACAGTATCATAGAGTACAGATGTATTTGTACCTTACTTTGAGGAGTATGGGCAGATGTGCATAATAGCCTACCAGAGAGAGGAGCGAATCATTTCCTCTTAAGCAGACTAGTGTCCCACCGAACAGTTATGATAAATAACTGGAGATTTTATATTTTGAAACTCCTTTATCAGGTATTAAAATGTGAAATATGGGCTATCATTCTTCCACACTTACATTTTAATTATATTTATATTATTCTTAACAGTTGTATAATTTTGTTGATCGGCATAACATTTCAATGTTTCAGGCTTTCATCATCTCATGCCTCCACTTTTTCATATTTTCAGTCTACATATTTTTCCGTTAGAGGTACTTGATAGGTACAGCCTAAAATACCAAATCCTAGGTTACATTTCTTGAATGATTTTCCTTTCTCACGTCAGTGTTTTTTTTAGAATGGCTTGAATTTATTTATTTTTTTAAAGATTTTATTTATTTATTTGACAGAGAGACAGCGAGAGAGGGAACACAAGCAGGTGGAGTGGGAGAGGGAGAAGCAGGCTTCCCGCCGAACGGGGAGCCCAACCCTGGGACCATGTCCTGAGCCGAAGGGAGACGCTTAATGACTGAGCCACTTCTCACATCAGTATTAATCCTATTCTGTTCTCTAGGTCCATAGTATTTCAAAGAGATGCTTGGTTCACACTCAACACCCAAACAACTCACGAATACACACGGACACTCGCATTCATACTTGCATACATTCACTCCTGCAGATGCCACAGGCACGGCTACACATACTCATGATGGACACACTGGCAGATGCGCATACTCAAATTTACGCACTCTCACAAGTGCTCACTCTCCCTGACCAACGCAATAGTCTTGTAAATAGGCTCTTGCACACATGCACCTACAAGCACCTGCCGTACAGAGAGATACACACGCACACGTACATACATGCACACACACACATATGCATTATGCACTGAGAAACAGCAAAAGTTTATAATAAGTTCTGAGTAGATTTCTTGGAACATTTTTTTTCTAGCACACATAGTGGAGATCCATGTAATATTTATTTTGAATAGCTTGCTAATAATTTTCAAACTTTGATTTAATAGGACAGATTAAAATTCTTTATCATTCTAATACAAGTATTACCAATTTATCTTTTCTCTCATATCTCTTTTCACCCCTCCTCCTAATCCCAAAATAAACTGTAGGATTGTTTATTATTCAATTTGACATCACAAGAGTGATTTAAGTATTCATTTTCCTCTGTTGGCTAGTTACACACCCTTTATTTAATTAACACATATTTTTCAAGACTCGGTTCAAACGTCGCTTCTATGAAGCTTTTACTAACCTCCCTAGAAACAATTCATTTGTTTATCCCTTTTGTTGGGTAGAATTTAATTCTTCTCTTACACCTATTTTGGATGTTGGATTTAAGTCAATTTTATATAATTGTTATCTTTGTTGGATTTTAAACTTAAGAACTTAAGAACTATAAGTATTTTTTGTAGCTTCTGTTATTTAGAAGAGTATTTTAAAGTATTTAATAAATATTTAATAATATAATGGAATATTGCAAAGTTTATTATTTAAGGTCTATGTAGGTTTGTTTGTTAAAGAAAAAAAATGTCTTCCGTTTTCCAGAAGATACTGTATCAAGTATTGAGACATTGTATTTGTTCTATCATTTTGGTAAATAAATCAGTCCCACTCCAAAAATATGTCCTTAGGTCAATTATATAAACATAAAGCATCCTCAGGTGGGAATCATGTTTACATTGGGATTTAGACACTAAGCAATTGAACAAATACTGTGTCTCTATACATGAAAAGAGTGAAAATTAAGGTACAAAGCAGAAATGTGAATGTTCCTGGTTCAGGAAATAGTTTTACAAGTAAAGTGATTTCTTTGTCACTCAATAAGACATTGCTACCTTTACAATCTGTTCATTTAATGGCTTTTTTTCAATTTTTGCCTTGATGTTTATTAAAAGAGAATGGAATTAGTCACATTAACATTAAAATGATATAAAACATAAATATTAATGATATAGTAGAGAAGAAATGGAAAAAAGAGGAATTGCGTTATGCTCTTAATAATGATTTCCCTAGCACATTTCTACAACACAAGAAATAACATCTTAACTCCAATATGCTCTAGGGATCAACAACAAATTATCAGATACTTCATATTTTACAGCCCTGTAACATTTTTCTGATACAATTTTTGTTCAATTAAAACAAGTTTCGAGGATATGAATAGAAGTTAACAGCAATCGAATTTTTGAATTAGATTACTGTATCTATAATACCACTGAAAGCGATGTAGCCTCATAAATGTGTTCTTGTATGTGAAAGCCTTTCAGAACTCTTAAATCACTAACTCTTAATTATCTGGCATAAATTATTTATTTTCTATAGTCAATACTGCATATTTTTTTCTGCCCCATAAAAAATATATTTGGAAAATGGAATTGCTGATTATATAGAGTCTTCATATCTTAATGTTTTTATGTCATTTTGTGAATGGTAATTAACATCCTTTCTGTCAATGCAAACACAGGCCTCCAAAGTACTTCCGTGATTTTTAAAATTTCAATGAAGCTTAGATTTTTGTGTAGTGGAAATCATTCAATTAATTAACTTACTTTCTAACCGAAGGAAAACTACAGTAATAACTAGTGATTTACTGAATGTTTCTTAAGCTCTTTGCATCAATTATTTTTTTAGGGGAATCTTCCATTTTTGTTTTTTGTTCTTTTTTTTAAATTTTATTTATTATGTTATGTTAATCACCATACATTACATCATTAGTTTTTGATGTAGTGTTCCATGATTCATTGGTTGCGTATAACACCCAGTGCTCCATTCAATACATGCTCTCTTTAATACCCGTCACCAGGCTAACCCATCCCCCTACACCCCTTCCCTCTGGAACCCTCAGTTTGTTTCTCAGAGTCCATAGTCTCTCATGGCTCGTCTCCCCCTCTGAGTTCCCCCCTTCATTTTTCCCTTCCTACTATCTACTTTTTTTTTTCTTAACATATAATGTATTATTTGTTTCAGAGGTACAGGTCTGTGATTCAACAGTCTTACACAATTCACAGCGTTCACCATATACCCCCCCCAATGTCTATCACCCAGCCACCACCCCCTCCCTCCCACCCCCCACCACTCCAGCAAACCTCAGTTTGTGCATCAATTATTTTTATGCAAAATGCTTCAGAGGTAGCTGCCACATACTTAACTACACAGTTTAATGGTATAGGAAAAATCAGGTTGAATCACACAACTCACATCCTGATAGATTGGCATCCTTTTACTTTCTGACCTCAGTATAAATGAAAGAGAACTATGTCTAAGCATATGCTCGTCTGCATATAATTAAATTAATGAAATTATCACTCAATGAGGAGTTGATTTTAAGTATTTTTTCCATTTGCCATTCCCCGATTTTTACCCATTTTTAAAATAACAATTGTTTTTCTTAAAAATAGATAATTCTGGAGAATGTAGAACAAATTATAGATTGTGAAGTGATAAGAGAGTTTGTATCTGAACTTTGTGCCATGTAAAGCTGTTTAATTTTTGGAAAATTACTTCACAAATCTCAGTTTCTCACTTATAAAATGTGACTATTAATGAATACCCTGTAGTATTGTGAGGATCAAAATAATACAGTAATTCAGGTGCTTTCAGATTGTCTGTCACTTGGAAAATCCTCAATTATGGCACAAATTGAATTTCTATAAAATTGAATAGATATTTATACCACTTTTTTAGGAAAAACAAGTCTCCATTAAATCAAGTAATATATAATATTTAACATATATATATTTTATATATATTAATATGGCATATTCTTCTTAAATATTTTCTAGTTCTTGTTAGGAAATAAGCAATTAATGTTTAAATATTATGACCTAGAAATTGCATAAATCTGTCCACTTATACCTCACTTGTCACCATCTACCAGCAAAGATGAATGGGAAATTCAGTGTGCAGCTGGAAGACCATTTGTTCAGCTGTAGGTAATACTCAATTACCAAAGCAGAACACTCAGACTGGGTACTGGGGATAAGCGGAAGTCTCTCTCAAAACCTATATACGTCTATGATAGCAGTAAGTGTGCAATTTTCGTTTTTCATCCTATTTTATACTTAGTCATGTTACAATGTGCTCATTATTCTTCTTGTATGTGCTGGCTTGATAAAATTCTTTATCTCACTTCCACTCTAAGTAATATGGAGGTACTGGTTCTCCCTACCAACAGTCTCTCATCTTCACTCTTCCTGCTCACACTGAATGTGAAAGCCAGGCTGTCTCATGGCAGCCCCATCCGTCTGTACATGCCTCTTTTCTGCCCCTCTCTATAAACATGTAGAGAGCTAGCTCAGCAAGACTACCTAGAGTGTTTGCTTGGAGGCTCTGTGTTGATTTTATTTATAGAATTGTTGTTCTGCATGTCACAATGTGCCTGTTAATAGCTCCTGTCATAAAATTTACCTGAAAAAATAGTCAGCAGAAGGAGCTTTCTTTCCCATTAGGGACTGCACAAGTTCAGCTCTTGTTCCTCATTAGCTTATCTTGGATTATACATTGGCAAACTTGTTAATAAACTTGGAATCAACGAATGTGGGATTATAGGCATCCCCCCAGCAATAAATACAAACTCATCTCTAAGCAGTCTCTATGTGTTTGTAGATCAGTACCATTTATATGCATATAAATTTTATTTTGTTTTATCTCAGGTAGAGTGATGAGCATTTTTTTCTCTAAAGTCCAATTCATATTTTTTCAGGATTGCCCTAATGTCTTTTCTTTCCCCTTATGGTAGCACATTGTATATTTTTTTAATTTTTATTGTTATGTTAATCACCATACAGTACATCATTAGTTTTTGATGTACTGTTCCATGATTCATTGTTTGTGCATAACACCCAGTGCTCCACGCAGAATGTGCCCTCTTTAACAACCATCACCAGGCTAACCCATCCCCACACCCCCCTCCCCTCTAGAACCCTCAATTTGTTTTTCAGAGTCCATCGTTTCTCATGGTTCGTCTCCCCCTCCGACTTACTCCCCTTCATTCATCCCCTCCTGATATCTTCTTCTTTTTCTTTTTTCTTAACATATGTTGCATTATTTGTTTCAGAAGTACAGGTCTGTGATTCAACAGACTTACACAATTCACAGCGCTTACCATAGCACATACCCTCCTCAGTGTCTATGACCCAGCCACCCCATCCGCCCCCATCCCCACCACTCCAGCAATACTCAGTTTGTTTCCTGAGATTAAGAATTCCTCATATCAGTGAGGTCATATGATACATGTCTTTCTCTGATTGACGTATTTCACTCAGCATAACACCCTCCAGTTCCAGCCATGTCATTGCAAATGGCAAGATCTCATTCCTTTTGATGGCTGCATAATATTCCATTGTGTATATATACCACTTTTTCTTTATCCATTCATCTGTGGATGGACATCTTGGCTCTTTCCACAGTTTGGCTATTGTGAACGTTGCTGCTATAAACATTGGGGTGCACATACCCCTTCGGATCCCTACATTTGTATCTTTGTGGTAAATACCCAGTAGTGCAATTGCTGGATCGTATGGTAGCTCAATTTTCAACTGCTTGAGGAACCTCCAAACTGTTTTCCAGAGGGGTTGCGCCAGCTTGCATTCCCACCAACAGTGTAGGAGGGTTCCCTTTTCTCCGCATCCCCGCCATCATCTGTCGTATCCTGACTTGTTAATTTTAGCCATTCTGACGGGTGTGTGGTGATATCTCATTGAGGTTTTGATTTGGATTTCCCTGATGCCGAGTGATGTTGAGCACTTTTTCATGTGTCTGTTGGCCATTTGGATGTTTTCTTAGAAAAATGTCTGTTCATGTCTTCTGCCCATTTCTTGATTGGATTATTTGTTCTTTGGGTGTTGAGTTTGATAAGTTCTTTATAGATTTTTATCTTTATAGCATTTTATCTTGATGAAATACCAATAGTTCATTTTTGCCCTTGCTCCCCTTGCCTTTGGCTATGTTTCTAGGAAGAAGTTGCTGCGGCTGAGGTCGAAGAGCTTGCTGTCTGTGTTCTCCTTTAGGATTTTGATGGATCCTGTCTCACGTTTAGGTCTTTCAACCATTTGGAGTCTATTTTCGTGTGAGGTGTAAGGAAATGGTCCAGTTTCATTCTTCTGCATGTGGCTGTCCAATTTTCCCAACACCATTTGTTGAAGAGACTGTCTTTTTTCCATTGGACATTCTTTCCTGCTTTGTCAAAGATGAGTGGACCATAGAGTTGAGGGTCCATATCTGGGCTCTGTATTCTGTTCCATTGATCGATGTGTCTGTTTTTGTGCCAGTACCATACCGTCTTGATGATGACAGCTTTGTAATAGAGCTGGAAGTCTGGAATTGTGATGCTGCCAGCTTTGCTTTTCTTTTTCAACATTCCTCTGTCAATTCGGGGTCTCTTCTGGTTCCATACAAATTTTAGGATTATCTGTTCCATTTCTTTGAAAAATGTGGATGATATTTTGATGGGGATTGCATTGAATGTGTAGATTGCTCTAGGTAGCATTGGCATCTTCACAATGTTTGTTCTTCCAATCCATGAGCATGGAAAGTTTTTCCATTTCTTTGTGTCTTCCTCAATTTCTTTCATGAGTATTTTATAGTTTTCTGAGTACAGATCCTTTGCCTCTTTGGTTAAATTTATTCCTAGGTATCTTATGGTTTTGGGTGCAATTGTAAATGGGATCGACTCCTTGATTTGTCTCTCTTCTGTCTTGTTGTTCATGTATAGAAATGCCACTGATTTCTGTGCATTGATTTTATTTCCTGCCACTTGACTGAATTCCTGCATGAGTTCTAGCAGTTTTGGGGTGGAGTCTTTTGGGTTTTCCACATACAGTATCATCTCATCTGCAAAGAGTGAGAGTTTGACTTCCTCTTTGCTGATTTGGATGCCTTTGATTTCTTTTTGTTGTCTGATTGCTGTGGCTAGGACTTCTAATACTATGTTGAATAGCAGTGGTGATAGTGGACATCCCTGCCACATTCCTGACCTTAGGGGAAAGCTCTCAGCTTTTCCCCATTGAGGATGATATTCACTGTAGGTTTTTCATAGATTGCTTTTATGATATTGAGGTATGTACCCTGTATCCCTATACTCTGAAGAGTTTTGATCAAGAAAGGATGCTGTACTTTGTCAAATGCTTTTTCTGCATCTATTGAGAGGATCATATGATTCTTGTTCTTTCTTTTGTTAATGTATTGTATCACGTTGAATGATTTGCAGACTTTGAACCAACCTTGCATCCCAGGGATAAATCCCGCTTGGTCATGGTGAATAATCCTTTTAATGTACTGTTGGATACTATTGGCTAGTATTTTGGTGAGAATTTTTGCATCCATATTCATCAAGGATATTGGTCTGTAATTCTCCTTTTTGTTGGGGTCTTTGTCTGGTTTTGGGATCAAGGTAATGGTGGCCTCATAAAACGAGTTTGGAAGTTTTCCTTCCATTTCTATTTTTCAGAACAGTTTCAGAATAGGTATTAATTCTTCTTTAAATGTCTGATAGAATTCCCCTGGGAAGCCATCTGGCCCTGGGTTTTTGTTTGTTGGGAGATTTTTGATGACTGCTTCAATTTCCTTAGGGGTTATAGGTCTGTTCAGGTTTTCTATTTCTTCCTGGTTCAGTTTTGGTAGTTGATACATCTCTAGGAATGCACCCATTTCTTCCAGGTTATCTAATTTGCTGGCATAGAGTTGCTCATAATATGTTCTTATAATTGTTTGTATGTCTTTGGTGTTGGTTGTGATTTCTCCTCTTTCATTCATGATTTTGTTGATTTGGGTCATTTCTTTTTTCTTTTTGATAAGTCTAGCCAGGGGTTTATCAATCTTGTTAATTCTTTCAAAGAACCAGCTCCTGGTTTCGTTGATCTGTTCTACTGTTCTTTTGGTTTCTATTTCATTGATTTCTGTTCTGATCTTTATTATTTTTCTTCTCCTGCTGGGTTTAGGCTTTATTTGCTGTTTTTTCGCCAGCTCCTTTAGGTGTAGGGTTAGGTTGTGTATTTGAGACCTTTCTTGTTTCTTGAGAAAGGCTTGTATTGCTATATACTTTCCTCTCAGGACTGCCTTTGCTGCATCCCAAAGATTTTGAGCAGTTGTGTTTCCATTTTCATTGGTTTCCATGAAATTTTTTAATTCTTCTTTTATTTCCCGGTTGACCCATTCATTCTTTTGTAGGATGCTCTTTAGCCTCCATGTATTTGAGTTGTTTATGACTTTCCTCCTCTGATTGAGTTCTAGTTTCAAAACATTGTGGTCTGAAGATAAGCAGGGAATAATGCCAATCTTTTGGTACCGGTTGAGACCTGATTTGTGACCTAGGATTTGATCAATTCTGGAGAATGTTCCATGGGCACTAGAGAAGAGTGTGTATTCTGTTGCTTTGGGATGGAATGTTCTGAATATGTCTGTGAAGTCCATTTGGTCCAGTGTGCCATTTAAAGTCTTTATTTCCTTGTTGATCTTTTGCTTAGATAATCGGACCATTTCAATCTGGGGGGTGTTAAAGTCCCCCACTATTACTGTATTGTTGTCGATGTGTTTCTTCATTTTTGTTATTAATTGCTTTATAAAATTGGCTGCTCCCATGTTAGGGGCATAGATATTTACAATTGTTAGAGCTTCTTGTTGGATAGACCCTTTAAGTAAGATATAGTGTCCTTCTTCATTTCTTATTACAGTCTTTGTTTTAAAATCTAATTTGATATAAGGATTGCCACCCCAGCTTTCTTTTGGTGTCCATTAGCATGCTAAATTGTTTTCCACCCCCTCACTTTCAATGTGGGGGTGTCTTTGGGTCTAGAATGAGTCTCCTGCAGACAGCATACTGATGGGTCTTGTTTTTTAATCCAATCTGATAGTCTGTGTCTTTTGATTGGGGCATTGAGCCCATTTACATTCAGGATAACTATTGAAAGGTATGAATCCAGTGCTATTGCATTGTCTGTAGGTGACTGTTACTGTACATTGTCTGTGTTCCTTTTGATCTATGCTGCTTTTAGGCTCTCTCTTTGCTTGGAGGACTCCTTTCAGTATTTCTTGTAGGGCTGGTTTCATGTTTGCAAATTCTTTTAGGTTTGTTTGTCCTGGAAGCTTTTTATCTTTCCTTTTATTTTCAATGACAGCCTAGCTGGATATAGTATTCTTGGCTGCATATTTTTCTCGCCTAGTGCTCTGAAGATCTCATGCCAGTCCTTTCTAGCCTGCCAGGTCTCTGTGGATAGGTCTGTTGCCAATCTATATTTCTACCATTATAGGTTACATATCTCGTCTCCCGAGCTGCTTTCAGGATTTTCTCTTTGTCTCTGAGACTCGTAAATTTTACTATTAGATGTCGGGGTGTTGACCTATTTTTATTGGTTTTGAGAGGGGTTCTCTGTGCCTCCTGGATTTTGATGCCTGTTTCCTTCCTCACATTAGGGAAGTTCTCTGCTATAATTTGCTCTAATATACCTTCTGACCCTCTCTCTCTTTCTTCTTCTTCTGGGATCCCAATTAATCTAATGTTGTTTTGTCTTATCGTATCGCTTATCTCTCGAATTCTGCCCTCGTGATCCTGTAGTTGTTTCTCTCTCTTTTTCTCAGCCTCTTTATTTTCCATCATTTGGTCTTCTATATCGTTGATTCTCTCTTCTGCCTCATTTATCCTAGCAGTTAGTGCCCCATTTTTGATTGCACCTCATTAACAGCCTTTTTGATTTCGACTTGGTTAGATTTTAGTTCTTTTATTTCTCCAGAAAGGGTGTCTCTAATAACTTCCACGCTTTTTTCAACCCCAGCTAGTATCTTTAAGGTCATGATTCTGAGCTCTAGGTCTGACATCATACTAATGTCCATATTGAGTAGATCCCTGGCTGACGGTACTACCTCTTGTTCCTTTTGCTGAGGTGATTTTTTTCGTCTTGTCATTTTGTCCAGAGGAGAATAGATGAATGAAAGAACAAAATGCTAACAGGTTAACAACGTCCCCAGCAAATATACTCTATACAAATCAGAAAAGACCTGAAACCATGGGAAAAGAAAAGGAAAGAAAGAAAAAAGAAAGAGAAAGAAAAGAAAACAAAAAGAAAAAGATAAAAACAAAAACAGAATAATACAAAAAAAAACCAGAATATGATCAAATATGATGAGGCTAGTGCATAGATCAGTGCCACACAGTAGATTTTGGGTGTATTTTGGTCTGTTAGAAAAAAGTGCCTCCTAAAATTTTAAAGGAAGAAAGACTTATATATGTATAAAACAAGGGTTGATACAGTGAAGGGATGGAAGATGACTGTAAAGATGAAAATTATAAAAGATTTTATAAAAGGAATTGATAAGATAAGAAGTTGTTTGAAAAAAGAAAGAAGATTTAAAAAGAAAAAAGGGAGAGAATGTGATCAGGCAGGAGACTAGAACAAAGCCATACACTAGTGATTTAGAGTATATTTTGATCTGTTAGTAAAAACTGTATCTTAAAATTTTAGGAGAGAACAACTTATATATATATATGCCAAAAATAAGGGTAACTACTATGAAGGGATAAAATATGACTCTAAAAATGAAAAATAAAAAATGTTTTTTTAAAAGGGATTGATAAGATGTTGGTTGGAAAAGGGAAAAAGAAAAAAAAAAAACAGTTAAAAATATTAACGTTGAAAAACCAATGAATCATGGTAAAAAAGCCATGAATTCTATATGCAGTATTCCCCTGGCACTGGAGTTCTCCCGTTCTCCTTGATCGGTAAACTTGGTCTTGGCTTGCTGGCTGTTTGTGCTGATCTGGGGGAGAGGCCTGTTGCTGTGGTTCCCAAATGTCTTTGCCGGAGGCGGAATTGCCCCGGCTTGTTGGTCCCGGCTAAGCAAGCTGCTCGGGTTTGCTCTCAGGAGCTTTTGTTCCCTGCAAGCTCTCGGTACAGCTTTGGAGGACCAGGGTGAAAAGGGTGGCCTCCCAATCTCCACCCAGAGGAGCTGAGAACTCGGGGCCCCACTCCTCAGTGCACCCACAGAGAAAAGCAGTCACTCCCGTCTCCCCAGTCTCCTGCCGCACTCCGTGCTCACTCGGCCTGTGACCGAGCATTTCTATCTCTGGCACCCAACCCCGTGTGGAGTCTCCAAACCCAGCAGATCCCTGCGGTGCGCTCCCACGCCACTCCTCCCGGGAGAGGAAGGGGAGTCTCCCCAGCTCTGCCCCTTGTTGGGTCCCTGCTGGGGGAGCAGTGGCCCGACTGGGCCGTGGATCACAGTTTATGGCAACCCCGAGCTGAGAGCCCGCGACTCGGCTCTGTCTCTGCAGCCGGCTTCCCTGCTCCAATACCTGGGAGCTCTGCTGCACTTGGGCACCCCTGGTTTTTCTGTGACCCCGAGGGTCATGAGACCACACTGTCCCGCGAGGGTTCCACCCCCCACTTAGCCACTGGAGCGATGTCCCGCAGTGGATTTGACTTCTAAAAGGTCTGATTTTGTGTCTGATTTTGTGCTCCGCGGCTCTATCACTTGCCAGAAGGGGCCAACGGAGACCCCCTCCCCCACCGTCTATCCTCCCGAATATCACCTCAGGTTCACTTCTCCGCACATCCTACCTTCCAGTAAGTGGTCGCTTTTTTGTTCAGAGAGTTGTTGCTCTTCTTCTCTTTGATCTCCTGTTGAGTTTGTAGGTGTTCAGAATGGTTTGATCCCTATTCAGCTGAATTCCTGAGACCAGACAAAATCCAGGTCTCCTGCTCCTCTGCCATCTTGCTCTGCCCCTCCTTTAGCACATTATATTTAATAGACATGTCTCCTTCAGCTCCACTTGGTCATCACAGTTATGAAGTTATGAATTTGCAAAATTAACACTTGTTAAGTGAAACAATAGAGTGCTAGATGGTGAGCTAAGGGTAACAACGAACCACAAGAGAAACTGAAACAGAGAAATTTATTACTCCCAGGCCCTTCTGGGTGTGATCTGCATACCTTAAGCTGCCACACTGGGAGGTCATGGTAAAGTGCAAACAGAGACAGAACCTGGGGCACATGCCTCTTTTGAGTGTCCCTGTGTGGAGTGCCTTAGGATTCCCAACCTAAGGCTGGATTTTTCAATTCAAACCAGCAGAGCAGGACTTATATTTGGGACTTATATTTGCTTGTGACTCTGCAGGCTGCTGTCTAGGACAGAAGCATGTCTGAGAAGCTTGGGCCAGTTTGAGGTCTCTGCAGGCCACGTGGCCAAATGAAATGGGTGCCAAGGCAGCAATACTATGGAGTAGTTTAACTAAACTCTCCATAGATGACTTTGACAATTTTGGGGATTAGTGGTGAGATATTTTGCAGAATGCCCTTCAATTTAGGGTTGAAATTTACTCCCCTTTAGTTTGTTTTCTGTTTAATCTCCATTCCTCTTTCCATCCTTTGGAAAAATAGCAAAATTTATGTGCCCAATGTATATTTTTGTTTTTCTTTGTTGTTGTTCTATATTTTGTATGCGTTCTCATAAACTGTATAAATGATGAATATTTTACATTTGATCAAAATATATTTTTCCATTTGTGCTCTAATTTGGGTTTTTCTACTAATCTATCTTCCAGTACTATTTTCAGCTGTTTTTCTGTGTCTAAACTGCTGTTAATTAAATATTGTCTTAAGATTTTAATACTAGTTGTTGATATTTTCCCAGATTTATTGAGATTTAATTGACAAATGAAAATTGTATATATTTAAGGTGAACAATGCAATGATCTGATAAAAGCATACATTGTGAAATGATTACCGTAATCAAGTTAATTAGCACATCTATCACCTCACATAGTCATAATCTTATGTGTGTCCTGAGAACACCTAAGATCTACTGTCTTTTTATTTTTGTTTTCTTTTTCTTTTTTTATTACGTTATGTTAATCACCATACATTACATCATTAGTTTTTGATGTAGTGTTCCATGATTCATTGTTTGCATATAACACCCAGTGCTCCATTCAGTACGTGCCCTCTTTAATACCCATCACCAGGCTAACCCACCCCCCAACCCCTCTCCCCTCTAGAACCCTCGGTCTGTTTCTCAGAGTCCATAGTCTCTCATGACTTGTCTCCCCTCTGATTTCCCCTCCTTCATTTTTCCCTTCCTGCTATCTTCTTCTTTTTTTTTTTCTTTTTTAACATATAGTGTATTATTTGTTTCAGAGGTACAGGTCTGTGATTCAACAACCTTACATAATTCACAGCGCTCCCCATAGCACATACCTTCCCCAAAAGATCTACTGTCTTAAGGGTACCTGTGTGGCTCAGTCAGTTAAGCATCTGACTCTTGATTTAGGCTCAGGTCATGATCTCAAAGTCCTGGGATCAAGCCCTGCATTATGCTCTGCATTCAGCTCAGAGTTTGCTTTTCTCTCTGCCTTTGCTCCTCCCTGCCGCTTGTGCTTTCTCTGTCTGTCTCTCTCTCAAAATAAATAATACATAATAATTAAATTATTAATTAATTAAAATCTTTTTTAAAAAAGGAAGTACTGTCTTAACAATTTCAAGTATACAATAAAGTATTAAGTATAGTCACTATGCTCTAGGATCCCAGAACTAATTTATCTTATAAATCAAATTTTGACTAGCTTCTCCTCATTTCCCTTGCTCCCCAGCCCCCTGACAACTACCGTTCTACTCTGTTTCTAGAAGTTTGACTTTTTAGATTTCAAATATAAGTGAAAGCATACTGTATTTATTTTTCTCTATCTGACTTGTCTTACTTAGGTACTGATTCCCTCAAGATCCATGTTGGTACATATGGCTGGGTTTCCCTCTTTTTTATGGCTGAATAATATTTAATATATATATATTAATACTATATATTGCATATAATATTTTCTTTATCAAACCATCCAACAGTGGATACTTAGGTTGTATCTATGTCTTGGCTATTATGAATAGTGATGTAATGAATATGAGAATGCAGGTATCTCTTTGAAATACTGATTTCATTCCCTTTGTATGTACCCAGAAGTGGGATTGCTGGATTATATAATAGTTCTGTTTTTAGTTGTCCTAGAAGGTTTATTCAAAAATTATTCTTAGTCTACTCTCTGGGCCTAAAAATATAAAGTAAAATTATTCTTTTAGATTCTGTTTCTACTCATATTCTATAACTTTTCCTCTGTTTCCTTGGACATATTAATCACAAATATTTTAAAGGCTATGTCTGAGAAATCTAGTATCAATAACATCATAGGGGTTTTTTTTGTTTGCTTTTTAAAATTTTTCTTGATTCTTTTGTCACATTTGCATTTTATTTTCTTATGATAAAAAAACTTGTAGTTCAGAACATTATTATCTTTCAGCAGAGATGACTTTTTTTTTTCTTTTGACATGCAGGTTGAATAAAGGACAGATTGCTCTTATCAATTGGAAGTTGAATTGTTTTGAGGTTAGATTTCAGTCTTTGGAAGGTCTTATTTATTTCCAATTCACCTTCATTCAAAGTATAGAGAAACTCAATTTATCCAACTAAAAACAAATAATTCAATTAAAAATGAGCAGAAGACATGAATAGACATTTCTCCAAAGAAGATGTGCATATGGCTGACAAACACATGAAAAGATGCTCAATATCACTCATCATCAGGTAAATAGAAATTAAAACTACACTGAGATATTACCTCATGCCTGTCAGAATGGCTAAAATGAAAAACCCAAGAAACAACAAATGTTGGCAAGGTCAAGGATGTGGAGAAAAAGGAACTCTTGTCCACTGTTGGGGGGGGGGATGCAAACTGGTATAGCCACTGTGGAAAATAATATGGAGGTTCCTCAAAAAAATTAAAAATAGAATTACCATATGATCCAAAAATTTCACTATTGAGTTTTTACACAAAGAATATGAAAACAGTAATTCAAAAGGTTGTATACACCCCTATGTTTATTGCAGCATTATTTCCAATAGCCAAATTATGGAAGTAACCCAAGTGTTCACTTCCAGATGAATGGAAAAAGAAGATGTGATATGTATATACAATGGGATATCACTCAGCTATAAAAAAAGAATGAAATCTTGCAATTTGCACCAACATGGATGGATCTAGAGGGTATTAGGCTAATTGAAATAAGTCAATAGGCAAGACAAATACAATGTGATTTCACTCATATGTCGAATTTTAGAAACAAAACCAAGAAAGAAAGAAAGAAACCAAAAAACAAACTCTTAACTATAGAACACAAACTGATGGTTACCAGAAGAGAGATGGGTGGAAGGATGGGTTAAATAGGTGATGGGGATTAAGAGTACTCTATTCATGATGAGTATTGAGTAATAAATAGAATTGTTGAATCACTATATTGTACCCCTGAAACTAAATTAACACTATGTTAACTATACTGGAACTAAAATTTAAAAAAAAATAACTCTACAGCAAAACATTAATGATAATGGCCTAAATATGATTAATAGAAAATAATATTTGACAGAGAAAAATTTCAAAGATTCCCAATGCTAATTTTTAAAATTTGCTTCAGAATAGTAACTTAGTTCAAGAAAAGTATAGCGTATTAAGTAATATAGACATAGATAAAAATTCATGAGGCTTTGATCCTCAAAGAAGTAAACCAAGCCATTTATGGAATTTAAGTTTCTAAGCTAAAAATGTTTAAGTGTATTTTACAAACATTGTGATGTTAGCTCATTCTTATTTCCTGACCAAAGAGATAAATATTTGGCACATTCTTTAAGATAAATAAAAATAATAAAATTAGAATGAAATAAAATACTGTGGTGGGGGTGAAGCCTCACTGAAAAAGCAAGAGTTGACTAAAGACTTGAAGAAACTGATGGTTGCCTGAGGGGTGGAAGGAGGGGCAAAATGGGTGAAGTGGAGTGGGAATACAGGCTTCCAGTTATAAATGAATAAGTCACAGGAATTAAAGGTACAGCTTAGAGAATCTAGTCAATGGTCTTGTGATAGAGTTGCCTGGTGACAAATGGTAGCTACACTCCTGGGGAACATAGCATAACCTATATAGTTGTTGTATGTTGTATTCTACACTATGTATAGAATATGTCTACTATACTAGTATTCAATACTATGTTGTATTCTACACACTCACACACACACACACACACACACAGATGAAGTAGACAGGAAGTGAGCAATATGAATGTTTGGTTGGGGGAGTATTTTCAGGCAGCAGAAACATAGGAATATCTTTTCACTGAGTGGATTTGTGCTCCTTTAGAAAGTTTGATCCCTTTCTATACAGATAACTGATGGGGAAAGACAACACCTCTGCTTATTAACCTTTTATGAACTAAAATGACATATGATTTCTGATCACATTTTTTTGATGATAACTAGGCCCATGGTCCCTTATATTGTTAGAGATGGGGGAAATATATATAACCCACTTGTGTTCCAGGGAGGAAGGTGGAGTGGGGCTAGGAGTTTGGTATAGTTCACAATGGTCTCCTCCATATCAAGAGAGGTGTTGTTTTTGTTGTTTTCATTTCATGACATTTATTTTTTATATATCTTTAAATTTTAGAAGTATTTTTGATTTAGGAAAAATTTGCAAAGATAAGCAGAGGAATTCTCATATACTCAACATCCAACTTTGCCATTTGTTAGTATCTATCTTACATCACTATGGTAGATTTGCCACCATTAATGAGGAAATATTAATAAATAATAAAATCCATATGTTATCTCGATTTCTTAAGTTTTTACCTAATTTTTTTTTCTATTACAGGGTACCATATTACATTTTGTTGTCATGTCTCCTTAAGCTCCTCTGGTCTATTTCTCAAATTTTCCTTGTTTCTGATGACCTTGAGAGTTTCAAGAGTCCTGGTTAGGTATTTTGTAGAATGTCAATTTGGGATTTATCTGCTGTTTCTCTCATGATTAAATTTAGTTTCTGAGTTTTGAGAGAAAGACCACAGTGATGATAAAGTGCCATTCTCATTCCCTTACACCAACGGTGCATACTTTCCACATAACTTGTTACTGTTTATGTGAACCTTGAGTACCTGACAGATTAACCTTTATCATCTGGCTGATTTTTTTAAAAAAACAAAATAAATACTAGCATATGTGTAAGACATTTGGGAAAATAGAGAAGAACGTGGAAAAAGAAAGATGCCGGAGAATAAGGGCAGATGATATTGACCTCATCCACCTATTGAAATTTTGACATTTACAAGAAGCAAGGACAGGCTTTTCTTGGAAACTGGAGGAAAGGCAGGGTATGGAGACAGATTTTGTCTCTCAGAAAAATAGAAAGTAAAGCCATCAGCTGAGAATGTTGAAAGAATAGGATATGCTGAAGGTTTGTTGAAATGTTGAGAATTATGAAAGCATATGTAATTTGTCATTTTTTATGGAGGGGCATGCATATCAATATTTGTATGCCTTGCATTTATCTGTCACACATTGGTGCAAGTGTTTGTGTATGCAAAACTAAAAGCCAAAGTGAATCACAAATATGATTATTTCCAGTGTTTTAACCCATTATCAATGTCTATGTTCACATGTTCACATGTGTGTGCATATGTGTTTTATACATACTCAACTTCATATAATTGCAGCCATTCAGATTTTCATCTGTCCACCTGACTGAAAATGAGTCTTGGACTCATGTCTACAGGAGAAAAAGCAAATATATTGTAATAAACAAGATAAACCAATTCCTATATTACTACACAGATACGTACACCCAAGCATCATGGACAAAATACTTTTTGCTGGGGCGCCTGGGCTGCTCAGTCAGTTAGCTTCTGACTCTTGATTTCGGCTCAGGTCATGATCTCAGATGTCTTGTGATCATGAGATCCAGCCCAGTGTGAGGCTCCATCATCCGTGCAGCGTCTGTTTGTCCCTCTTCCTCTGCTATTCCCCCTGCTTGCACTCTCTCTTTGTCAAATAAATAAATAAAATTTAAAAAAAAATTTTTTTGTTGTTGTGTGCATATAGTCCATATTGTCTCATATGTCATCTATACAAATATGCACATTCATATCATATCAAAGAATTAATGTGTTAGTAAACATTTAACGATGATATACAAATGGTGTAGAAATTTAGATCTAGTTCCAATTCATAGATTTAATGTAAATATACTTTCACATTTGAACATAACACTTTTATTTGATATTAAAATGAAAATGTATGCTTATTGTGACTTCTGGAGAACCCTTGCCTGTTCATATGGAACATCTGTTTTACAAATGAAGCTTCTGTTGCTATAATCATGGTTGTTTCCCTCTTTTATGTGAAAGGGACTATAATATGAGCTTTTTGAAACTAGAGGTGAATTGAACAAAAACCATAGATTGCACCTGAATTTATACAATCAAAATAGATTTCAAGGACATTAAAACTTTACTTTAGGTCACTTAGCTACAATAGTTTGTCTTGCATTTTTACTTTCAAATTATAATTTTTTTAAAAAAGTAAATAAAGTCATACTTAAGAATATAATTTTTTCTGCATCAAAGAAACAGAGAACATTTAATTTATGAGAAGAGAGAGTAATATAAATTAATACCTTGCTTCCAATTGAGAAAAAGGTTGCCCCAATTATACAGATATAAATCACACAGAGAATATTTGTTTAATATTTAAGAACATTTAAAAACATATATCTATCATATATTTATGTCATTCAATGAGAAATTATAATTGTTCTTGTTCATTTGAAATATAAATTTTATTACATGCTACTTGACGCCAACCAAGTTGTTTTACCTTTAAACAATATTGACTATCACATTTTTTTTAAAAAGTCGTTTCTTTTTAAGAGAAGGGTACATCAAATTTATTCCTTATAAAAATGATGTTGGATAATGTGGCTTACATCTGTCACAAGGCAGGTGGATTCCCATAACTGAGACCCAGAACTGGACAGACATTTCTACCCAGCAGTGCTGCATAGGGACCATCAATAAGTTCAAGGACTGCAACATATATGTATCTGCTGTCTGATAAAGGCTTCCTGTCTATATGTAGTCAAGAAAAGAGGCTTTTAAAAATTGGGAAAAAAAAACATTGTATTTGGGCACATTCTTAGAAATATTGTTAGGATTCCTAAAGAAAAAATTGGTTTAATGGACATTATGCAGTCTATATTTTCTCTTTCTTTCTTTCTTTCTTTCTTTCTTTAACACATAAACTGATGCCCTGGTAGTATATACCATGCAACATTAGACACATTATCCTGACTATATCAAGCATATTCCCAATAATCCAATGCCAAAGCTTCATATTTAAAGAGACAAACTACTTACATTTGCACTACCTAATGGGAAAGTGAGACTGTATGAGTGAACCCAAAGATCACGTGCCATATATCATAGTGGAAGCAGCTCTACCAATTTCCTTCATCAGATTATAGCTCTTGAACCCTGGCAAAAATAAGGATATGAAGATCTTCCTTTTCCTTTTCCACAGAAATTCAGTGCTGATTCCATGTAGCTAATCTTTATATTGTTTAATATGACTTGGCTTCTTCTTTACTTTCATATCTAAGCTCCTTTTGATTTTCTTTAGGGTCCTTGATTTGAAAAGGGAATCTTATCATTCTTTAAATAGTATCAGAGTGAGCCATGCCTACTCTACCTCTGTTTGAACTGATGTGTATATGTATACTCTGACACAGGGTAGATCACTGAGTTAAAGATGGGAGATACTTTCACACATGGGTTATCCCAGTGTGGCATGGACCATTTACTCCCTCTCCTGGGCATGTCCCTCAGCCTGAAGCTGCCTTTTGTAAGCTACTGCGTAATGTGGGGTTTACAGGAATGGGGACAAGTGAAAGAAAGAATAATGAAAAGAAACTAGAATCCCTTATGACCTGCTAGGAAGCAGGTATTCTGCTAGCTGCATAACATGCTACATTTTATATGATAGCGCAATAGTCACATAGGGTAGACATTCTTGTATCAATTTAATTCTGAGAAAAGATGAGGTTCATTCACAGTGATTATTTTTTGTAGGTCACACAAGTATTAATTATCCAGATCCAGGAATCAAATCCAGGTATTACTGGATCGGCAACATTCCTTTTCCATTACATCATCATTCAGTATTTGGGGCCTAGGCAAGAGCATGTGAGGGTAAGTATTGCTCTCCAAAATCCTGTTTCCTAAAGTTGAATGTTTTCAACAATTTACATATATATATATATGTATATATATATATATGTATATATGTAGACATGATATCAGTTAAGAACATAGTTAATAGATATTTGAGGAAACATTGCAAGAGCAGTGTATGAGAAATTTAGATAGGCAAATGATAGCAAATTATTTTCACACCTTCACCCCCGCAGTTGTGAAAGGTCCGTCCCCAGAGGGCACCATGCCCTGGAACATATAGTCATCCACCTGAATTTTGGAACCTGGGTATTCCTGTGAAGGAGAAAAGAGATGAATATTTCTATCTACTCAATGTATATTGTGTTCACTTGTGCTTATGATGGAAAATTTACATTAATATGTTCAAAATCCAAAGTTCTCCTGAACGTGAAGGTGTACTCATGTAAAAAGATTGGGGGCACCTGGATGGCTCTGTCAATTAAGCACCCAACTCTTGATTTCGGATCAGGTCATGATCTCAGGGTCTTGAGATGGAGCCCTGCCTTGGGCTCTGTGCTCAGCTGGGGGTTGGCTTGAGAGTTTCTCCCTCTCCCTCTTTACCTGTCCCTCCCCCCGCTAGCACATACACTCTCTCTTTCAAATAAATAAATAAATCTTAAAAAAGATTAATGCTGTAATTTGTACATTTTAGTGATTAACTCCTTAACAATATAAATCTAAAACTATATAGTGGTAGATCCCTTCTTGCTTGTTTTAATTGCCTCCTAATAATTACACTGATTAAATTACCATCGTTCTTTATCTTTTTCAAGCAAACGTTCCCAATCTATGAGTTCTTCAGATTCACTCCAACTCACCCACAGACTCACCCCAATCTATGAGTTCTTCAGACTCACCCCAACAGCACAGCACACACAAACATACACACAGACACAAATACAAAAGAAAAAAAAGCTCAAGGTGATGTTAAGGAATTATTTCTTGCCAATGGGAATAACTGTCATCAACCCTCACAAAGCTATTCTGAAGTGTTTCACTGTGGGAACCACAGAACATGAGGTCCAAGATTATCTTCTAGGAGAAAATGATAGAATCTTGTATTTTGCAAGATCATCTTTCTCTACATCTTTTTGGCATTATTAAATATGATAAGTATAATGGTAGGTATTTCACCAGGATTTCAGTTAGACAATATAATTTTCAATTCTTGTTCTATTTTGTTTTATAATAGTCACTGATTTACTTTCTGAAAATAGACTAGGCAAATTTAGAAGGTCAGATGGGTGCATTAACTGATTCACTGAATAAATACCAAGCAAGTAATACATGCCGGCACTCCTCTAGGGACTGGGATACAACAGTGAAAACAAACTCTGTTTTTATGAGTTTATATTATAGTTGTTGTAATAGAAAATAGACAAATGGGTGATATAATATTCAATGGGCTACATTTGTATAAACCATCATGAAGGCAGAAGGGGATGAAGCTGGACAAAGCGTGCAAGGATGTCTGTAGTCAAGGATGACTCCTCAGAAAAGAAATGTTTTAACAAATTCTTCAATGGAGTGAGTGAGCTATGAAATTCCTTGAAAGAGGAAAATGAAGGTATTGTCTGCCTTTGTCTTTTTCTCGTGGTAGGGGAGAGTTAAAGATTCTAGTGGTTAAATTATAAAGCTTGTTTGTGTTCTTTTCTTGAAATAGATTGTTAGTATATATTTTTTTAATTTTTTAAATATATATTTACTTATTTTGGGGGGCAGAGGGAGAGAATCTTCAGGCAGACTCCCCACTGGGCAGGGAGGCCCATGTGAGGCTGGATCTCACCACCCATGGAGATCATGACCTGAGCCAAAAGCAAGAGCCGGACACTCAACCAGCTAAGCCACCCAGGTGCCTGTGGACAATATTGTAGAATGTTATATCATTTTAGTCATTTTTTCTCTTGTTTACACTAATTTCTTACACTCTTATAAAGCACTTAAACACATAAGACATTGATGGGGCATTAAATTCACACCTTTTTTCTTTACCCTCACAGCACTCCTTATTTTCCAACATTGCAATTTACACTCTCATTAAAGGCTGTTTGCTTATCTCCCACCAAGTCCTGAACTTCCCGAGCACTGAGTACCATGGATTTTGGAAAGTAATTGCTCAATATATAAATATTATCTATTTGTTGAATGATCGAATGGCCCTCTGAAATTATCTGAGAAAAATTTTTTCTTCCTTCCTATAATTTATCGAGTTGTGAGGATTTTGCATGTGTTCCTTTTTGAGTAAGTCCAAAGGTCCCTCCCTAGAAGACAAATTTTACTTCACTCTGAAACTACTGTGTCTGGAAAGCAGCGGAGAGCAGTTTTCCCTTCAGTTGAGAATCCTGGGTAGGCTTCTTCCGCCATCATTGGGATCTGCCCAACTGGTTTCCAAAGCACCTTTGACGCCTCTCCACAATGCATAATTCCAGCAATCCAGGCATTAACTGGAGCTTCCCGTTAACCTATTCCTAACTAAACCAGAATAAGGGAATTGATACTTGACCCACAATTTTACCTTTTATGTTTGGATCAAGTTTGATCACATTCGTTTAATCCTTCACAATTTCACCTTAAGATGTGTTTTAGTATTTTTACTAAAATACTAGCTTTTGCTAAGGGATTTCACAATATACAATAACACTATATTCACCACTTTAGTTAGTGTAAAGCTATTTTTGAAGATATTACTTATTACTTCAGTCAGTGTTCATTATATAAAACCTTTGTGATATTTTTACTTTATAGTATTTTGCAGTTCTTAAAAAAGATTATATTTCATTTCCTAAAGCGCTGGTGTACTTCCTTCTTTAAGATCAAATAAACCATATAAATAATAGGATCCTTTTATTTTCCTTTTCCTCTAAGAAGAGCAATGCCAGATGTGAGATTCAGGCATGGTAACTTCCCCCTTTCTCTCGATTTGCTACTTCTATTGATATTTTTATTACCTAATTAATTTTTTTGCTTTGTTTCAAAAATTCTGCATAAAGAATTGGGGTACAATGTATATACATAATAAACAAAGTATTAATTTCCAATTTGCTCTTCAACAAAGCAACTAAATTCTATGCCTTATTGTTCTAATTAGTATATATGTTTTTAATTTACTTTTCAAAATGTTGTGGAAGCCCCATGACTGTTCATTTAGCATAACACCAGTTGTCCATATGAACTTTATTGAAAAATTGATATAAATTGCTAGGAGGAAATGATTTAGCATAACACAGGGTGATAATTTTGGAAGCTATTTTATTTAGGTATTTATTAAATAACCATGAACAAAAAATGATAATGTCTCTTTTTTTTTTACTAATTAAGTAACTTTGATTTTTCTTATTTAAAAGTGTTAAAAATGCAATTAAATCGAAAATAGCACATATATGAAAATCAAGAAATACAGAAGTTTGGAATTAATATGCTCTTATCATAGTGAAGAAAGTGAAAAATTTAAAATGAAAATGAAATTCATTACAGAGTTGTGTATAATATTTCCTTGTAAGAATGGTCACTACTCATAAGTAGCTTCGGTTAATTATGTTTTACATACATACTACATTGTACAAACCAGGTTCTTCAATGGACATCATGATTAAGAACACTGTCTTTAGCGTCTGGAAGTTCTGGAGTCTGCCACTTACTAGCTGTATGACAGAGGTAATTTATTCAATTTCTTCATCTATATAGTAGGGATAAAAATACTCAATTTATATGGCTGTTATAAAGATTAAATGAGATAATGTATGTCCACTGGTAGTAGGGTTCTCCAAACAAGTTCTACAGAAAGTAATTAACATTCAATTTTAGTTTCAAAATAAAATGTCTTCAACCCTGCCACTCCCCATCAGCTCTTCATAGTACAATCCAGTGAGTTTATTGGATTCCTTGAAAGGTTTCTTAGATTTTACACATGCCTCCATTCGTGAAGCTTCACCAAATGCCAACAGCCATGTTCTATTCTTACCTCTACTATTTACACCTGCTTTATAGGAAGCTGCTTATTAGTGTCAATGATAATGTCTGTAGTTGAATGCAGATCACCTGAGGAAGGGAGGTAAACTATAGCTTAAAAATCTAAATCTGTGACAATAAGAGATCATATTTCTCATGCATTTCCAAATATGACTAAAAATATTCAAATACTACTAATAGACTAATTTCTTACTTCCTTTTTTTGCAGGGGGAGAATGTATTTTGATTTGTTTGTATCAGAAAACTACTCTTCCGGGATGCCTGGATGGCTCAGTAGGTTAAGCGTCTGCCTTCAGCTTAGATCATGATCTCAAGGTCCTGGGATCCAGCCTTGCACTGGGCTCCTTGCTCGCAGGGAGCTTTCTCCCTCTCCTCCCAGCTCATGCTTTCTCTTGCTATCTCTCTCTCTCTCTGAAATAAATAAATAAAATCTTTAAAAATTAAAAAAAAAAGAAAACTACTCTTCCTTGTTACATTTTTGTACTAATATTTTATTATCTATTATAGTAAGCTAGATGAAAAAGTCACGAAATGTTTGCCAAGACAAACAACCCTATTAAGAATACAATATTATAAAAACTAGTGATGGAATGTATGGTGATTAACATTACATAATAATAATAAAAAAGAATACAATATTATGAATAAATTTGGTTTATAAATTAGATTATCAATATCCTATTATCAACCCTTTTAAAAATAATATTTAAATAATATTATAAGTAATAGAAATTTAATAAATATTCATTTATGTCCATTATTTATAACAGATACTTATATAGTATTTTTAAAAGAGTGAATGGAATCATTTCTGAATGAAAGCTTCTTGTTTTGGTTAAATCGTTTATATTATAATTAAAATATATTGCTTCTGAGGTTATTTTACTTCTAGGCCACTTAAAGAGTTCTTTGTTAAAAGGGAGTTAGTAATAAAACTCTGAATCAGGTATCTGACAAATCAATGGTGAAATGTTTATTTCCTTAAGCATAAACAATTCAGAAACTCAGAAATACAGGGGTTTTTTTAAACATTCATCAAGCATCCCTCATATTTATCAATTAGTATGTTTTGTCTGTTTAACTTCTTGCACATATCTCTAAGGCATACATGACAATCCATTTCACATATGAGTATATTCAGGCCTAGGTCACATATTGGTAGAACTCAACTTGGTTTTCAGGTTTATCTGGCAGTAAGCCATGCACTTTGCTTTACTCCGTTCTAGCTAAATCATCTCAGACAGAGAAATACTATTTTAACCTTAGTTTTCTTGAAGGATAGCATAAGACAAAGCCTTTTACTGCAAGCAGATTATTTAGGAAGACATTTCAGCAAGTAGGAGTTAGAATCTAGGGGAGAAAGCAGTGAATAAGGAAGAGTCAGTAATAAAATGCACTATTTAGGTAACCAATAGAATGATTGACTTGATGCTGGATCCTTAAGGAATTTCTCAGACATTCATAAAACATGTCTCAGCACAAGCTGCCTAGAATGGAAGGGGAAAAGCACTTATCACTGTCTCCTCTTCACCTTTTCAAGGATGACCTTATGGAATTAATTGCAGGGTCACTTCTAAGTTGCATCAAAGTGAGTGTGGATGAGTTTTCAAGATCTCTACATGTCCACATCCGAGAAGCCCCAAGGCAACATTGGCCTTAAGCGAGGTGCTGCCTGATTTTGTCTGCAAAGTCTGTGTGAAATTGACGCCTTTATCAGAGTCTGGAGCAAAAGGTAAGGGAAAAGGATTTTGAAATGTTGCACAAAAAAATGTTTGATACAGGTACCTATTCTACTCTTAACATAAGCTTATTAAATTGAAAGGTCGTCTATGATAACATTGCTTATGTTTTGATGCACTTGTTCCATGTGATTCAAATATTTTTAAATGAAATCATATGACATAGTTCATAACATGGATTGACTGACTTATTGAGACAAGTATAACATCACCTTCCGTATTCAAACCAATTAGCATCAGCCTAAAAGATCTAAATACCACTGTGTAATTGGATTGGAACTGACTTGACACAATGGTATTTAGACAGAAAGACAAATGTAAAGGAGTATTGGAGAGGGCTTTGTTCATCACTAGTATCAGACATTTTCTTCCACCCAGTTTCTCAGCTGAGGGTTTGGGTTAGCAGTGTCAGCTCTATTGCTTATGAAATCATTAAATGCCTTTGCTCAAAAAATCCACTTCCTTTCTCAAGACATGATAGCTTAGGCAAACCATTTCCTTGAGCTCATGTGTTTTGTTTTTTAAAGAAATCTATTGTTCTGATCCATATGACTTTTATTTATTTATTTCTAAAATGAATTCTAATGAGCCAAGATACTAGTAGAGAAATAAGTTCTATGATGTCTTATGAAAGTTCATGCTGGGGTTTAATAGCAGACATTGGTGGTGGATTTCATGCAGTTGTTTCCACTGTATAGACTGATTTAAACAGCAACATATATTTAACTTTTTTTTTAATTTCAATATAACATGTCCCTTGTGAAAATCATTCTGAGATGTTAATCTGTAAACAATTTACTTTTTCCTATTTGCTGTGTTTTTTTTTTCTCAACAAGTATGGCAATGTGGTTTTATCTTCTTTTTTTTTAAATTCATTTTATACCTGAATTTCTCTTACATAGCCCAGCTCTAGCTTTCATACATAGAGTAAATTAACTAAAAGTAGTATTTAGGACACTGTTTACATTGTCAGCAACTTAGTGTGACTAAGGCTTATAGCTAGGAAGGTCTAAAACAAATAGCTTAGGTCAAGATAAGCAAATTTTATTTTGATTATTTGCATGAGGTAAATATAATTAAGTTGAAGAAATAAACTAAATTGATGTGTACTTATTCTACAAATACATTTGTACAAGTTTTATATTGCCAGATTTTTGGGAAAATACTTCTATCCTTTTTGCTGTTTTTCCATCCAAATATTATTTTCCTTAAGAATTTCAAATCATATTTCTAAGAACTTGCTTCCTTTGCTAATAGGGATATCCATCCTAAGATCAATAAAAAATGTATCCCTTGTGGTATACTGAAAAATGATTCCCCAAAGATGTCATGTCCTGATGGCAGAGACCTGGCAATATCTTACCTCACATGGCAAAAGGGATTTTGCAGATGTAGTTAAGGATCTTGAGATGGTGAGCTAATTCAGGCTTACTAGGGGCCCAAAGTAATCACAAGAATCATTATAAGGGATGAGAAAAGCAAAAAAATCAGAGTTAGAGAAGGAGAAGCAGGGATGGAAATAGAGGCCTGAGTGTTTAAGGGATTTGAGCCAAGGAATGTGGGCAGGCTCTGGAAACTGGAAAAGATATGGCAATGGATTCTCCTTGAGAGCCTCCAGAAGGACTGGAGTGCTGCCAGTCCGGTTTAGACTTCTGATTTCCAAAAACTGTAAGATCACACATGGCTGTTGTTTTAAGCCACCAAGTTTGTGGTAATTTGTTAAAACAACAATAGGAAACGAATACATCCTCACTCCAAGAATTGCTGGAATGTCCCAGTAGTACTTAACGGGTGCTTACAGACAAGGTTCTTGTTTTTGGTTCCCCCAAACCTCACTTTATGAATTTTAGTTGAGGCTGTTTGGTACTAGTGACACCCTTCTACTATACAGAAGAAAACATTATATTCTGTATAAAAATTATACAGAAGACCAGTAAACTTACTGGTCAGCAATGCTGCTTAGGCTTATTATCACTGCCATTTAAGCATCAAAACATCTGTTCAGAATCACAGACTTGCCCCGACAGTGTTAGTCCTTTCCTATGTTCCACTGAGTGTTTCTCCTTCTTTCCTACTGTGTGTTACTCCACTTTTTATTTTCCTTATTCTATGGGCAAATAAGTAGATAAACAAAATCTATTTGCACATAAAACAGCTGTACTTCTTCAATGGACATTAAGTAAGCTCAAGGGGAGACTGATCAGAGGATAGATAACCTCCCCTGAACTTCTACTCATTTGAACATTTATCTGGTGCCACACAGAACACAAATATAATCTGTCTTCCATATGAGAACTTCCATCATACTTCGTGATGTGAATTCGAGCTCCCACATGAGCCTAGTTGCTGTCACTGCTCTGCTCTACCATCACTCTTCTTCAAGTGAGACAACTGAAGGAAAGACAATGCAGTTATAATCTAAGCCACATGCAACAGAAAAATGCTTTTATCCCCATTGTTCTGAACCACATAATCCCATTAATATTTTAAGGTTGTATATGATATGATTGGATTATTGATCAGAGGGATTTGAAGTCAACTAACTCATATAATCTTTTATAAATATTCCAATTTTAGTACTTCTATGTTATAGAAATTTGTTTTGTCCTTAACCTAATATGTAAGAGTGTTCTATAAATGAGGAAAATGTCTGGTGCCATTTCTTCCTCTGTGGAGGAGAAAATATCTAAAACTCTATCTCTTACCCAATCAGTAAATTGAGTGTAGAATTATTAATTAATGAACTAGAGTGATTATCAAGATGATTGCTGATTTACCTTCTGCCTTAAGCCAATTATATGAAATGAATTAAATTATTTCCTAGAATGAGGGATTATTGAATATTAAGGATTAGGAACAACTGATTAATAGCAACACTGGGACCTGAAATCTTTATAATCGTATCATATGTTTAAATTACAGATTTCATTGAAAATATTTGACCAATATATTAGTTTACATAAATATGAATTTATTGACAATATGATAACTAGTTAGTTAAAATCTTATTACAGAATTCAAATTTTTGTATTTATTTTATTCAATTATTTTGTAAAAAATAAAAAATTTAGGTTTGATTGTTTTTGTAATTTGTATAAATATATGTTTAATATTTTATACATATTAAAAAGCTTAGAAAAGAAGAATTTTCTGGTATGAATATCCTCACATTATGGATGAGGATTCTGGAGTTCAGATGAGTTAAGCGCCATTCTCAAATAATCAGGACAAGGGCCTAGGGCTTTTGATTTTTATATCTTTGTTCTGTGAACAGCATAATTTTTCTGACTTCCATTGTTAAGTGAAACTTCTGATATGAGGTTATCTTTTTTTCTCTTAAGTGAGAGGTAAAGCAAGTTTCTAAATATGCAAGAGTTTTATAACTAGAATTCAGAGTAATCGAGGTTTTATATGATTAATGGTATTCAGTGATATATTGGTTAAGATTTATTTTTAATGCAGTTTTTAAATAGCATTTCTGCTGAGAAGACAAACACATAACAACTGTTCTGTTTTGTTTTTTTTTTTTTCCTGCAAAGCTAGCCATAAACATCTAAGTATTATACTCAGCAGGTTATATGTGGCAGTGCACTCTATTAGAATTTGACAATTTTAATATTGAAATACTTGCATTTATGCTCACCAAAAATGGAGGTCAACTTTGTGACTTTTAGAATATTTTGTTTATTTTCCTACTTTTAGAAGTATCTTTGTGAATTCATGCTCTTACAGATTCTGTTCATTCAATATTTCTTAAAACAAAATGTTAGAGGTTATTAAGACTTCCTTTCCGGGCGCCTGGGTGGCTCAGTTGGTTAAGCGACTGCCTTCGGCTCAGGTCATGATCCTGGAGTCCCGGGATCGAGTACCGCATCGGGCTCCCTGCTCAGCAGGGAGTCTGCTTCTCCCTCTGACCCTCTTCCTTCTCGTGCTTTCTATCTCTCATTCTCTCTCTCAAATAAATAAATAAAATCTTTAAAAAAAAATTAAAAAAAAAATACTTCCTTTCCTGTTTTACATTTCCTGTAACTTCGTGACTGTAAGAGTGAGTTGTCACTATATTTAGTAATTAATTTTGCTCTCTCATCCCATAAATTCTTTTGCAAAGAAGTTTGAGGAACATAGTGGAAGAAAGAGGAGGGGGAAATTTGTTGCTTTTTTATTTTTTAAATTTAAAAAAAAATTTATTATTATGTTATGTTAATCACCATACATTACATCATTAGTTTTTGATGTAGTGTTCCATGATTCATTGTTTGCGTATAACACCCAGTACTCCATGCAGAACGTGCCCTCTTTAATACCCATCACCAGGCTAACCCCCCCCCAGAACCCTCAGTTTGTTTCTATAGTCTCTCATGGTTCATCTCCCCCTCCGATTTCCCCCTCTTCATTCTTCCAGTTGCTTTCTTCATCAAACATGCATGCAAATATAAATAGGGGTGAAGTTTTATCTCTAAAATACCCAAGTAAATTGATTAATTTCATTTTCATACAGCTTTACAATGCCTAGTGTAGTACACTTTCAGAGGACAGACTAGCTGAGTATGAACCTTAGCTCCATCACTTTCTCATCATATGACCAAGTCACTGACTATTCTGTGACTAAATTTCCACATTTGCAAAATGAGAAAATATTACCTACTTGACATAGCAAGGTTGAAACTATTAAATATGTTAATTACTTAAGCTCCAGGGAACAATATCTAGCACATAATATTCAGTAACTGTAAGCAATTTTTTGAAGAAATATTATGTAGTTTAAAGTAAATGAATTATAAGTGTGCCAACTTGCAATATTTAGCAAGTTCTGGAAAACAATAGCCTAAATGAAAAATGAGACATCCAACAACCCTTTTCTGATTTTTTTTTTTCATTAACTCTCTTCTGGACCCTAGAATATATGAATTTATGATTCTTCAGAGTCTATTTTAAAACAGGAGATAAAACAAAGCAAAATTAAAACAATAAACCAAATGTATTCTACAAGTTGGGCATGAAAAAAAATTTTGAATAGTATAAGTGATCTGTAAATGCATAAATACTAAGAAAAATAAGCAAATGACAATAACAAGAACAACCAAGCTAATCCTACCTAATAATAGTAGTATTAAAATGTTTTCAGTCTTTATATTGTACTCTCACCTCAGAATTTTTATAATTCTCTTGAAATATTTGAAAATCAAAAATGGTGTCATTATTATATTCTATGCATACAGAAAATTGCACTTTTTATAATTCTAGCCAAGTAAAGCCATAAGATTTCTATACACGTTGGAGGGAAATATTTATCACACCACATTTAACCATTAAAGAAATGGTATTTAAGTACCTTTAAGGGCAAATTATTTTAATGTCTAGGTAATTCCACATTCAAGTTCATTGTGTCTATTCACAGTGAAGAGACAATGAAGGTGACTACAGCAGACCCTGTTTGCCAGCATTCATGTATAAGACTCACCAGAATAACTGCCACACCACACTCTCCCCTTAAAGTACACAGACCAGAGCCCTTGACATCCTGGGGGCTCACTTCTATTGTTTGTATGAGGAAAAAAATGGGTCTAACTGGAATTTGTTTGATATGGCAAATTATTTGATATAGCTTGGCAGGCCACAACAATGATAACAACACATTTTTCTATTAGCTATGAGAGAAGTCACAGTGGGGTTGGTAGGAATGTAATATTGAGGAGGTTAAGTACTTTCTGTTCCTATTACTCATGAAGAAGAGTGAAACTGAAAATTGTGGACCATGTATTACAAAAGTAATGCAGACGACCCTAATCAAAGAAAAGGATAGTAGTAAATAAAGCCTTGTATTCAATGACTATAAGTTGCCACAATTTCATATTTAGGTTAAAATAAAATAGTACTGCATATTAATATGACATTTTTGGTTTTCCACTGTAAAAAAGGGGTTTTGATCAACCAAGCAAGAATTACTCTTAATTATTTCATATAAAGAGGTTTCTGGTATAATTAAAACATGAAGGAAAACTCCACATCTGCTTATTATATAAATATTTCAGGAGTGTTTCCTTTCTACACAACAATATGGTATAATTTTGGAATCATAGAGTAGCTATACATTTTAGACAGTAGAATGTGATGGAAACAAGGCTTACCTATCTCATTTTGAATGAATGCATGAATGCTGAATTTTGTTGATTTTAAATAGAGGACAAAATAATCAGAAACCTGAGATATTCCATGACTTATCCTTTCATAAATCATTTATTTAGGGTTTCTAATTACTAGAATTTGTCTTTGGAAATCATGCCTTTGTTTTTATTTACACTTAGTTTTAGCTTCTTTCTACTCTGGTTACACTGCCTTTCCCCTTTTTTCTTCTTAGTGGCTTGGTATTTTTCTTTGGTTGTTTTTCTCATGGTTTGACAAATATAGTAATCATAGGCATTACAACAAACAATGACCATATCCAGAAACAAAACAACAACAAAACAAAAACAAAAAAGCTTATTTTTAATCTGTTTTTTAAATGTGAAATAACCACACACCCTCTATCTCTGCAACAAATATCCTGTCACACTTATTTGGCCAAAAATGTTACCATAGTACTCCAAATGTATCATTTTCCAGGGGAATGATGATATTATTGATTTAGAATAATTCGAATTTACCCTTATGTTAGAGACACCTTTGACTATGTATACCAGAAGGAAATATGCTGGCTGTTACCCAGAAAAGGGGTTAAATATTTTGTGTGTAGACAATGAATAATGTGTGTTAAAATAGAGGACACATCTACATTATTAAAAGTCTTAAGTGACTGACATGAGGATGTAATATACAGTATGGTAAATAATATTATATTGCATATTTGAAAGTCACTAAGAGAGTAGATATTAAAAATCTTCATACGAGAAAAAACTGTTCCCTATGTAAGATGATGGATGTTAAATAGATTTATTTTGGTGATCATTTCACAATATATACAAATATCCAATCATTATGTTGTACACCTGGAACTAATATAAATGTTATATTCGATTATACTTCAATTTAAAACATCTTAAATGATGTAATTTCATTAAAGCTCAATTAATGTTGAAGTGATACAGATTCTACTTAATATAATCTCAACTAAAGAGAAGGGAGCATCCAAAAGAGAATATAGGAGAAAATATTCACTGGTTCAAACAAGGGGTCAGCATTACAGAAGTTTAGTGGACAAGATAGAATATCATTTGACAGGGAGTTCTATTGGGAAGATAGGTAACGCATATTCAGAAATACTGCTCAGCAGAAAATATCAGGAGAGGATAGCTCTTAGGACAATTTTCAAGATTCCTGTGATTTCAACAGAGGATAAGTCAGCACAAATTAGCAAATAGTTCCAGATAGACAAGGAATATTGATGTTGATATTTAAAATGTGAAAGTAGGAAAAGGAGAGCAAAGAAGAAACTTAAATTTTTGACTGATGGTAATGAAAAAGGGATAACCTTAATTTCTTTCTTTCTTTTCTCTCTTTTTTTTTTTTTTTTTAGAGAGAGAGAGGGTGCAGGGAGAGGCACAGGGAGAGGGAGAGAGAGAATCTTAAGCAGGCTTCACGCTCAGTGCAGAACCCAATACAGGGCTTGATCTCAGGACTCTGAGATCATGACCTGGACAAAATCAAGAGTCAGAAGCTTAACCAGCTGAGCCACCCAGATGACCTGGGGTAACCTTAATTTTATAACAGAGGCAAAGATTGAGAAAGAAGCAATAGGTGGATGATACTATGATCTGAGTAAATTATCTGAGATCTTCAAGTGATCTCTGTTACGGAGATCATTATTATCTCTGATAATAGACACAATGAAGTGCAGACTCTGGATTAAGAATGAGGCTAACACTTGATGTTATCATCTTTATGACTAGAACTGTGAGAAGAAATGACTTATAGAAAAGCACATAGTGCCTGACTGGACGATAGTGCCTAAGATGGTGAGAAAAATTAATAGGCATCAACTGGAGAAGAAAAGTTCAGAAAATTTGTTGATTTCATTCAGGCTTTATTGGTGGACTTCTAAAACATGATTTCTTTGGGAATCACTGGGAATAAAAAGTAATAAAACTTATATGAAGGAGGCGCCTGGGTGGCTCAGTTGGTTAAGCAACTGCCTTCGGCTCAGGTCATGATTTTGGAGTCCCTGGATCGAGTCCCATATCAGGCTCCCTGCTCAGCAGGGAGTCTGCTTCGCCCTCTGACCCTCCCCCCTCTCATGTGCTCTCTCTCTCTCATTCTCTCTCTCTCAAATAAATAAATAAAATCTTTAAAAAGAAACCTTATATGAAGGGATATATACATGTACACACATACACATAATGCATTGTTTTCAAAATATAATTTCTTTTTAAATATGTATTTGGCTTCCTTGGATAATACAATTTATAAACAGATCTCGGATAACCACCCTTCATCTTTTATAGTATTGAAAAGTACATTATGTATTATAAGTTATATGAGTTTATCTTACAGATAGAACTTAACACTTACAAAAAGTCCTTGCATAGACGTTTGACATACCCCAAATATATACTACATTCATAACACATGATTTCCATCCCTTTAACACAGTATGATGTAATTGCAAAATTTGTCAACTTCTTCAGACAATGAGTACATTTACAGATAATTGGGTAAATGTATTTTTAAAATAACTGTCTATTCTTAGGCTTATGATAACATGTGATTTAAGTTGTTAGTTCAGCGAAATTAAGAATTTCCAGATGTTTTGGAAACCTAATTTCTATCCTATTTTAATACTTTATTAGATAACTTAATATTCTATTTATAAACTCAAATTAATTTTCTGGGCATTGTACACATAGGACTATTTGTATTTATCTCCATACACTGAAAAGTGAAAAGGCAAGTTGCTGTATTAAAAAAAAAGGACTATGTGGTACATTTTAAAATGAAGAAAATTAATACATTAGAATATAATACAGTATATTATAGTATAAAATATCTCTTTGAAAATAAGTAAAATGTATAACCTGGTTATTTCTTTCCTTATATCAAGAACCAATATAGTCCTTGAGAAATGAGGATTACATATAATTTTCTGACATCCAGAGGACGTTGAAGACAAAGAGCTTCTTAGATATCAATTCTCTCACACCACATACTGCCACTGCTCTGGCTACAGTTGGCCGAACCAGAAACCATAGGGCACTTGTCCACAGGCTAAGCAATAGCCTAGGTGCTGCCACAGAAAACGGCTCTATCTAACTGCATATTGGTGTTTAACCCTGTGGGGAGCTTCCCAGCTGTAATCTGAAACTGGTCCCTGTATTTAGAGGACAGGGAGAGACCAAAGAAAGAGTCAGGCCACTCCAAGTTGGTAGGTGGCAATTTTAATAAGTGAAGGAAACTTCCAAATGAAGCTTCTCTTGGGCAAGAGCAAGATGAATGGATCCCTGCAACCACCGCCAAATCTTAGAAATGTGTAATGAGGCCTTAACTGGGCTTATCATGTATACTATGCAGTTGTTCTCAATGCCACATCACTATCTCAAGGCTGTCTCCTTGGAGAACCTCAGGGAGTGGGAAAGGCAAGCAGAACCGACATTCCAAGGGTGGGGGCTCGGGTGCCTGGGTCCAGCTCACAGGTCAATCAACCATCACGTCTTTTTGATGACATTTCCCAACACTACATACATCTCACCGTGCTGGGTTATAACTGGAATATGACTGGAATAAAATCCTTCTCGGCTGTATGAGACAATCATAGAGAATGAAACTCAGCTGAAAGAAGGGGACAGATACACAAGTAAGAGTCACTGCATGTCAAAGAAAAAGCCACATAGAATCAGAGACTGTGTAATGTATGGTGAATGACATAACATAATTAAAAAAAAAAAAAAAAAGAAGCAGCAGCAGCAGAGGCTGTGATGTAGAGGGATATTTATGGTAGCAGAAGGAACAATCCCAGAAGGGAAGACAAAGGATTCACAGCAGAATAGGGTTATTGGAACAGGGAGCGATGTGTTTTGTCTGTTGAGGAAATGAAAGGATGGCCAGATTGTCCTGCCCGGAACCCGAGAGACGCTGCTGCACCCTGAGAGCTGATCTGTGGCCCAAGCAACGTTCCTTACTTCAAGTTTCAACATGAGGCAGTTCAAGCCATGACCTACCTTTCCTTAAGTCCTCCTAAAAAAATCCTCCTCATCACCTGAGATGGTCTTTATGTGAAGGTGATTTTTGCAGTGTAAAAGAGCCTAAATCTAACACAGTCAATATTTAATATTTTGTGATCCATATTCCCTCAAATGACACAGAAAAATTATAAAACAGAACTAACCTCATTTCTAGGTTTAAATATTAGACTTAACTCTAAACTTATTGTGATCAGAGCAAAAAACAGACATCTGATGGGATAGGAATGTCTACATACTTCTTACTCTCTTGTAAAAGAAACAATATATGCTCTTCAAAGAAAGGTATCATTTGTGCCCATAGAAACTTTTCAAGTCTGGGTGCCTGGGTGGCTCAGTTGGTTAAGCGACTGCCTTCGGCTCAGGTCATGAACCTGGAGTCCTGGGATCGAGTCCCACATCGGGCTTCCTGCTCAGCGGGGAGTCTGCTTCTCCCTCTGACCCTCTTCCCTCTCGTGCTCTCTATCTCTCATTCTCTCTCTCTCAAATAAATAAATAAAATCTTAAAAAAAAAAAAAAAGAAAAGAAACTTTTCAAGTCCAAAGCGACCTTCTACAATCAGCATTAAATCACAAGGTCTATGTGATGTCTTTAACAGAAAGCTTATAGTAAATCCAGAAGTTCTTCTATATGACCCTTTCCTGTGATCACCCATGATAAAAGACAAGGAAATAGTATTGAAACCACATAGCCTGTTTTCAATTTGCTCTATATTTTGGTCTCCAATCTTACTGTCTTTGAAAGGTATTTCAGAACACATTAGTTTTCCATATTTAAATGTGGAACAATGCTATTCCTGATATTTCTATAGTTTTATTTCCTAGTTTTAACTATAACTTAATAAAGTTTGCTTAACCTTATGATGATTTCTTTTTCCTTTTCCTGAACTAGAGTTGTCTACTCCAGCACATTCTCTCCAAGTCAGACATTACTCACTCTACAACTTTTTAATGTATAGATTTAGTTCCCTCAGAAAGGCACTTTCAAAAAAAATAATACTTCAAACAGTACAATTTAAGATGTCCATATTTCAAAAATGAAATAACATAACTAAAAAGATAATATAAGAATAAATCAGCTAAGATATTAAGAACAATGCAAACATTCTGACAGTTCATACAAATTATCTATTACTGATGTCTGTCTGGATTTCATCTCTAAAAGTACAGTGCATATTTCTAAAACTGTCACATAAAGATTTTGATTTAAATTTTTAAAATCTCTTTAGTCAAATGACCAGCAAAGAGAATTCTTTAGGTTTTAGTGCTGTCATAAATGGTGCCAAAGTCTAAGAAATTGTTTGTCACAATTAGAAGCAAAATCCCACTGTTTCTTATTTTAGCTATATGTATTCAAGCCCTCTTTCTACCCAAATTTGCATGCTAACATCTGATTTAAAATGCAATTTTTATGCAGTTGGCAAGCTGGGTATGGGGGGGAGAATCTAGTGATGTGGGCTTTGATAATTATTATTTATTTTCAGGCTACTATAAATCCAGCTGGGGAAGTGATTCACAATGTGGTGCTCTAGAAAAATTAAACAAAATTCTGGATAAACCATCCTAAAGAGTAGCTAATCTGAAAGAGATGGCAGAGTGGGAAGGCTAGATACAGCACTTACATGATTGATTTCAGAAAAGCTAAAATGTGGGAATGGGAAGTGGAGCACGTAGCAATTATTTTTTAGGATGGCTTGACTAAAAAGAAATCTGAAAGAATGTCCTTGACCTTGGGCAGTAGTAGAGATCAATTAAAAAGACAGAGACTATTGGGACGCCTGGGTGGCTCACTCCATTAAGCAACCAACTCTTGGTTTCAGTTCAGGTCATGATCTAGCAGTTCTGAGATCAAGAAGGCCCCTTTGTTGGGCCCTACACTGAGCATGGAGACTGCCTGAGATTTTTTTCTCTCTCTCTTCTTCCTCTGACCCTCTCCCCACTTGGACGTGCATGCGACCACATGCTCACTCACTCTCTCAAAAAAACAAACAAAATAAAACAAAAGTCACTATAAACTACAGGGATGGGAGGGGACAATCTTTATTCTGAAATCTCAATGAGAGTAAGTAGCAACGGGCTCTCAAAATTCATCTAGAAACAGATTGTTGCCAACTTCAGGGTTGGTGATGTCTTGTTTATATCTTCAAATCAGACTGTCTAGTTAATTTGATAAGCATCAGTCCTTGCACCTAGATAATATGTTTCAATAATAGCTTATTTAATTCAAAGTTGCTGGTATTATTGCTTAAAAAAGCATAATTAAACTACATACAGTGAGTTATAGAAAGCAAAACTAATTAACATCCCTTTGCTTCTTGGAATAAAAAGAACAAAGAATGAATATACACTGTGCGGTGGGGGTAAAAGTAAGAGAAGTATGAGAAACACTGGTAAACACACCCTAAGTTTTCTTCAAGCTAACTTGCAATCATTATGGTTTGCTCAGCTTGCAATTTCTTTTTTCCTTCTTTATATTTAAAACAGACTGATGAGAAGTGCCACAGTAAGATACAAAATACAGTCATTTGTATTTATATAACTATTCATCAGTAATGTTATTTTACTGGTGATCATATTTTTAAAACCGAAAAATTGCCATAGAAACAACAAAATAATTTGCATTTCAGGGTGGAAATTTTTAGAAAGTTTATGTTACACTCAGATTCTCCCTATTTCATACTTTAAAATTACCTATATTACAGATAAGTCAAAAATTGTGTTCTGCTATACTAAGAATAGCAAGTTAAAAAAAAAAAAGAAAAACATGGCTTCAGTATATTAGATAAAGGAATGAATTATTTTTATTTTTTTAAATATTTTATTTATTTATTTGAGAGAGAAAGAATGAGAGACAGAGAGAATGAGAGGGAGGAAGATCAGAGGGAGAAGCAGACTCCCTGCTGAGCAGGGAGCCTGATGCGGGACTCGATCCTGGGACTCCAGGATCATGACCTGAATTGAAGGCAGTCGCTGACCAACTGAGCCACCCAGGTGCCCCAAGGAATGAATTATTTTTAAATTAAAAGTTTTAAGATCAAATGGAGCAGCATGATTTTTTTAAGTAACTTTGAACCCCCAGATAATAAAAATGCTGAGTGTATAACACAGCCATAATTGATAGAGATGTCTTTATTGCAAAAGACTGATTGCACCTTTTTAAATCATCAGTGTCTGAAGATAGTTTAACATGTGTTTGTTTCACTTTATTCCTATTAAAAGAGGGGACATTGAAATCCAAATTCTTTCTCCACTGTGGCTAATGATATATTATCAAGAAAAATAACAAATTCTTGCATTATTTCATTTATTCTGACTTCTGACACCAAATGCTGTTCTGTTCTCCACTCATTAATGCATATTTATAGCACATTATATGAAAACCTGTCTTTCAAGTTATAAGTGTTTGGTAAAGCAAAGTTTAATACATTACGAAGAACTTGTATTTATAGGAACACTATCTTTAGGCAAATGTCATACATAATACCCTTTCCGTGACAAGAACAAAGTTTATAATGCATGCTTTCTGTGGCAATTTAATTTAGATTTCATGTATCTAGATTTAATATATTGGATCATACTATCTGTAAAGAAAAGGAAACATTTGAGAGCCAGTGATAAGCCTTATAAATTTTTTATTCTTTTTATGACAGTCTTCTATTTTTCAGACTCATTTTGAGTATTATTATAACAAAAACTTTTTGGTTTGTACTTTTTTGAAAAAAAATCAGCTTTTAAAAGGAACTTATATTTCACCAACCATTCTGCATAAAAAATATTAGTTTGTTTTCTTCTCCAGTGTCCTGGAACAGAAACAATTTCATTAAAAGAAGCTTTTATTTGAAATAACTCCATAAAAACAATTTGCTAACTCTCAGATATAAAAAAAAATATTACACTATACCTCAGGTGTTGAAAAATTAATATTACAGCATCTTTGAATTTCACCAGCTAACCTCTCAACTATTCCAGTTAATATGCTTTTCCTAAGTCAATTTTACATTTGTGTAATAATAATAATAAGAGATCATGCACATATATTTTATATTATAGATATTATCTACATATACAATATAAATATTATAAATTTATATTCTTAATATTTCTAAAGTTTCTACAAGGAAGGATATGAGTTATAGAAATCTATATAAAATCAAAATACTGGAAACAAATATTCTTCCAGCAAACATTCACCGGACACCTAATGGGTGTAACAATCTGAGATAGAATCTTTGTTCAAGACTGCACAGTCTCACTCTAGAATTATATTATGAGAGCAAAATGAAACCCCGAAGCCTTACTATGTCAATAATGTGCTCATGTGTCAATGTGATTGCCAAGGTGGTGGGCAAATCAGAGTAGATTTCCTAAGTAAATCATTGCTTTAGGAACCAGAACCTGAGAAGTACCAAGATTAGAAATAGAAACTCTTGTTTTTGACAGCTCCTATTTTTCATATTATTTCAGTATTGGAATATTGCTTTTAATCTTTTCTTATATTAAGCATTTCTTATTCATTTACTAGTTTTCCAGAACTAATTTTTGTTTTCAGATTTGAGATACTAGCACTGAATCTCATAAGGACTCAATCCCAACAAAAGAAAGATATTTTATTTTTTTTAATTTTATTTATTTATTTGACAAAGAAAGTGAGCATAAGCAAGGGGAGCAGCAGAGAGAAGGAGAGGGAGAAGCAGGCTCCCGCTGAGCAGGGAGCCCAACATGGGGCTCGATCTCAGGACCCTGGGATCATGACCCAAGCAGAAGGCAGACACCCAAATATCTGAGCCACCCAGGCGCCCCAAGAAAGATATTTTATACATCAACTTTGTTTTACCTAAGAGTCTTCGTTTTTGTTATTCACATGTTTTTCTTCTCATAATTTTTTTGAGAAAGAAGCAAGGATATTAGAATTGGGGGAATTAGTTTATCAAACAGCATTTTTTTTACCCTCCTTCTTAACTGATAATTTAAATTAAATTAATGATTCAGATAAGAATAATTAGTAATTGATCTTAATTGATAATTTAGATTTTCTAAATTGAGCATCATATGCCTTCAGAATTTAAAGGGCAATGATCTAACTTCCCAGGTGGTTGTTTAAAAAGAATTATTACTAAAGATTATTTGTATATCATTCACCTTTATTCCCTTACTCAGGGCTTTCTGAGTTTTTTGTTTATTTTCAGTGATCTGAAATTTCACAGTAATATACCCAGCTGGGAATCTGCTTTTATTTATATAGCTAGACACTCAGTGAGGATTCTGAAACCTATTTTCTTCAGTTTGGGGAAATACTTTGCTCCCCTCCTCATCTCTGTTTTTTCTGAAGTTAATGTTATTTGGATTTTACACTTCTTAAAATATAATTTAAAAAATTTATCTTTCTTGGGGCGCCTGGGTGGCTCAGTTGTTAAGCGTCTGCCTTCAGCTCAGGTCATGATCCGGGGTCCTGGGATCGAGCCCCACATCGGGCTCCCTGCTCAGCGGGGAGTCTGCTTCTCCCTCTCCCACTCCCCCTGCTTGTGTTCCCTCTCTTGCTGTCTCTCTCTCTGTCAAATAAATAAATTTAAAAAAAAAATTATCTTTCTTCTTCTGTTCTTCTTTTGGTTCTTCTCTCTTGGGTACTTCTTCAACTTCAACTTGGTTTGGCTTTTTTTTTTTTTTTAATTCTCTGCATTGATTCTATTCTCTTCAAGTTCCTTTTTTGGGCTTATTTGTTTTCATTTTTATTGTTTTATTATTATTTTATTAAATTTTTTAAAAGTAGTCTCCACACCCAACATGATGCTGAAACTCACAATCCTGAGATCAAGAGTCACAGGGTTCACCAACTGAGACAGCCAAGGACCCCTCATCTTCAGTTTTTAATGTTGGAGTCTTTCTTAAATATTTTGAGATCATTGGCTATATGTTACTCTGTATAAGACATTGAATGTCTCTGCACGGCTTGTGACTGGTGGGTTTCTTTACATGATTATTGGGTAGGCACACTGATATTTCTTCAGGGGATCTGCCAATGATCATATATGTAGATAATTTGGGGGGGCAGTCAATTTCTCCAGACAATAATCTTCTAATTATCAGTCTGGAAGGTGTACTTCTGGCTGTTGATGTCCTAGAAGCCTAGCAGAAGTAGGCAGAGAATAGTCTTCATGTCAAATTTATTGACTTTTTTTAAAATCCTTTTTTAATTTTATTTTATTATGTTAGTTAATCACCATACATTACATCATTAGTTTTTGATGAAGTGTTCCATGATTCATTGTTTGCATATAACACCCAGTGCTCCATTCAATACATGGCCTCTTTAATACCCAACACCAGGCTAACCCATCCCCCCACCCCCTCCCCTCTAGAACCCTCAGTTTGTTTCTCAGAGTCCATAGTCTCTCATGGTTCGTCTCCCCCTCCTATTTCCCCCTCTTCAATTTCCCTTCCTACTATCTTTTTTTTTTTTTAACATATAACGTATTATTTATTTCAGAGGTACAGGTCTGTGGTTCATCAATCTTAACACAATTCACAGCGCTCACCATAGCACATACCCTCCCCAATGTCTATCACCCAGCCACCCCATCCCTCCCACCCCGCACCACTCCAGATTAAGAATTCTTCATATCAGTGAGATCATATGATACACGTCTTTCTCTGATTGACTTATTTATTGACTTTTGATAAGATAACTTACCACTACTCTCAACTGGACTTGGTGCCCAAATTCTGCTTATTTCAAGCTTCCAAAGAATAAACCTCTGGTGCTAGACTGGAAGGGGGTAATATGTGGCAAAGAAGTTTCTGGGTCCTTTTAAAGGATTAGCACCAGTACTGCAGTATCAGCTACACTCCCTTCCTGGATGCATTACTGAGCTTCTGTAAGGACAGGTTCTAAAGAGGAAGTGATTTGCCTCTTGTTAACTTTGTTCACTCCAGGTCTAGATATAAACTTTATGTTAATTCCTATAGCCCATAACCTACCAGTTTATAAAAAAAAAAACTAAAAATGTTTTTCTTTGTTTATTAGACTGAGCAAAGATAAACATTTGTGTCCATTATGCCATGTTTTGCATGCCCTATTATATTTCTTAATTTATTTATTTTGAAAAAAGTTTTCATGTATGTCTACCTCTAATGTTACCTCTAGATCCACTTCTCTGTCTTGTGCCATATTTTAAAATTTTCTTCCTACACAGGTCATGAGAATTGACTTGTTTTTATTTTCAATATTTTAAGTATTTTACCTCTTGATTTAATAGGTCACACACGCACTTGAATGATATTTTACTATTTCGATGAATTGATTTGCCATAGGCAAACATTTGAAAAATGTTCGCATATGATTAAACTCAAAACCCAGAAATAAATCCTTTAGAGGTTATTTTAGTAATTTTATCTTTGAAGCCTTAAAAAATGTGTCTACCTAATTTTAACTTCTTCTTCAGGCCCTGCGTGGAGCCACACAAAATTTCACTGAATCTTTGCCTTAAACAGTTAGAACTGAACTGAATCTTTGGAAAGACTCATCCCATTTTCAAGTTCCTACTGAAGTAATCAACCAAATATGTCTCAACATGGATGTTAAAAACTTACCATGCTTGAGGGAAGTTCATTTTATATTTAGACACCTTTAACTGCTAAAATACTTTTTTATATATTAAAGAAGGGGGTAAGTCAAGTGTGGAGGCAGTGAAACCAATAAGATTATTATTATTGCTTTCCCTAATCGAGTTGATAGGGTTTGGAGCAGAGATTGGGAAATTATATACCATGGATCAAACCTTGCTCTCCTGTTTTTGTAGATAACACTTTATTAGAATATGTCCTTGCTCATTTGTTAAAAGTAATTATTGTTTGTGTAGCTCTTGTATGGATTAGTAGAATATGCTACCTGAAAGGTGTCCCAAGTAAATTCAGAAATGTAATCCAAAGCCAGTGTGACTAAAGGTGATTTTCAAAAGAAAGATCTGTGGTTAAAAAGAGAGCTACTGTACAGAGAACATTTCTTTTTTTGTGGAAAGAGCAAAAATGATTAAAAGGAAATTTAAAATGTTTGCTGCACCATGTATGTTGTAATCTTAGCAACTAAATTCATCCTCTATATTATGTAGCACTTTAAAAATTGATGCTTTCTTGTAAAATTCATATATATTGATGTTAAAGACTATTTCACCAGATAAAATGAGCAAACAGAAATTGCTTTCATTGCAATACTATTTTCAGCATTAGGAGACAGAGCATATATGAAGTCTGGATACTTAGCTCTGTTGAAACAAATGGTGGGAGATTTTAAGAGCTGGGGTGAAGGATTGAGACCTTGAGTTCACTAACTGGTTTTACGCAAAGGAACAGTAAACTTTCTTCTATCTCCAAGACAAGAGATAGTTTTACCTCTTGAAACATGGGTCAAGGAAGTTAGGCTCCCAGTCTTTCCACAGAGATTGGGAGATGGGAAATTATCTTCCTTGATGACTACATTAAAAGAGGTGCCTCCCAGGTCCTTGAGATAGTTCCAGTTTGTAAAACTGGCAGGAGCCCTTTTAAAAGATTTTAAAAGATTTACATCTCAAAGGGACAGAAAAGGAATTTACAATTGTATGCTTTCGCGGGTAAATGCTCTAAGAAAAGGGAGATCAAGCACCTGGAGTCAAGAAGAAGCCTGTCTATTTTCATTCTTTTTTTTTTTTAATATTTTATTTATTTAATTTTGAGAGCGAGAGAGAACAAGTTGGGGGGGCGAGGGAGAAGCAGGCTTCCCTTGGAGCAGGGAGCCCGATGGGGGACGCCATCCCAGGACCCTGGGATCATGACCTGAGCCGAAGGCAGACGCTTAACCGACTGAACCACCCAGGCACCCTATTTTCATTCTTTTGCATGTAGATATCCACTTTCCTTGACACTATTTGCTGAAGATAATATCTTTTCCCCATTGTGTGTTCTTGGCAACCTTATCAAAGATCAATTGATGTATATACATGGACTTATTTCTGGACTTTCTGTTTTGTTCTATTGATCTACATGTTTGTCTTTATGTAAGTAGAATACTATTTTGATTACTATAGCTTTCTAATATATTTTGAAATCAGGCAGTGTAATGACATCAGCTTTGTTCTTTCTCAAGATTGATTTGGCTGTTAATGGTCTTTGGTGATTCCATATGAATTTTAGAATATTTTCTATTTCTATAAAAATGCCATCTGGATTTGGTAGAGATTGAATTGAATTTGGAGATCACTTTGGCTAGTATGACTATTTTAACAATATAGAGTCTTCCAACCACAAACACAAGATGTCTTTCCATTTGTTTGTGTCTTATTTAATTTTTTTCATCAATATTTATAGTTTTCAGTATACAAATCTTTCACCTCTTTGGTTAAGTTTATTCTTAAGTATTTTATTATTGTTGGTGCTATTGTAAATGGGATTAATTTCCCAATTTCTTTTTCATACAGTTTGTTGTTAATGTATAAAAACACAACTAATTTTTTTAGGTTGATTTTGTATCCTTCAAATTCATTGAATTTGTTTGTTTGTTCTTTTTTTTACAATGGAATCTTTAGGATTTTTTATTTATAAGACCATTTGTATGCAAACCGGGACAAGTTTATTTCTTCCTTTTTGATTTGGATTCTTTTATCTTATACCATATGTAAAAACTGACTCAAATGGATGAAAAACCTAAAAGTATGAACTGAAACTGTAAAAATCCTAGAAGAAAACATAAAGGAAAATCTTCATAACATTGGTTTTGGCAATAATTTCATAGATTTGATACCAAAAGCACAGACAAAATAAACAAAAATAAATAAGACTACCTCAATTAAAAACCTTCAGCAGAGTAAAGGAAACAACAACAGAGTGAAAAAGCAATAAACAGAATGGGAGAATATATTTACAAATCATATATCTGATTAGGAACTAATGTTAAAAACATAAGGAACTCCTACAACCCAATAGCAAAAAAACTAATAACATGATTTAAAAATGGGCTAAGGACTTAAAAAAGACATTTTTCCCCCAAAGAAAACCTAAAATGGCCAATAGTTATATGAAAAAATGTTCAAGATCACCAGTCATCAGGGTGCGCAAATCAAAACAACAATGAGATGTTACTTCACATCTGTCAGGATCGCTATTATTAAAAAAAAAAAAAAAAAGACAATAGATGTTGGCAAGGATGTGGAGAAATTGGAACTCTTGCACACAGTTTGTGGGAATGCAAGATGGTGCAGCTGTTATGGGAAACAGTATGGAAGTTCCTCAAAAAATTAAAAACAGAGTTATCATGATCCAGCAATCCCATTTCTGGGTATTTATCCAAAAGAATTAAAATCAAGATCTCAAAGAGGTATTGGCACTTTGATGTTTATTTAAAGCAGGACTATTCATAGCAGCCAGGATGTTGAAATAAACTAAATGTTCATCAACAGATGAATGGATGAAGAAAATGTTATATATGCATACAATAGAATACTATTAAGTCTTAAAAAAAAAAAAAAGGAGATCCTGCAATAAATGACAACTGGATGATCCTTGAAGGCATTATGCTGAGTAAGGTAAACCAATCACAGTAAGAAAAATACTGCATGATTCCACTTACATAAAGTATCTAAAATAGTCAAATTCATAGAATCAAAGAGTAAAATTGTTGCCAGGGCTGCATGGAGAGTGAAAAATGAGGATTTGCTAATCATTATGCACAAACTTTCAGTTAAGCAAGATGAATAAGCTCTAGATATCTGCCGTATAACACTGTATATACATTCAACAATAATGTATTTCACACATAAAAGTTTGTTAAGAAAGTAGATCTCATGTCTAGTGTTCTTTTCACAATCAAATTTAAAACAATCAAGAAACCTCTCTATAGTTTACTCATGCACAAAGGAACATTAAAGCCTTCTTTATTAGGGGTTTCACAAGGGTTCAGGCTAGTATTTATGATTGATAGGTTGGTAAGGCAAATGCTGTAAGTATATACTTTTCATGAGGTAAGACGTAGCCTTTGGCAAAAGAAATCTTCAGGAGAGAAATGGTACAGGTTCAATTTGTAAACTGTGTAGTCAGGGAGCAATAGTGGTTCTAAGTTTGCATGGTGTGTTTCAACTGAATCAGTTTCCTGCCTAATTATCCTGGTCTTCTGTCTGGGTAGAAGTAAAGCCATAAAAACTCTTTCATGATTTCTTGTAAAATATTAGAATCTAAACAGCACTCTAGTTTGGCAATCATCATCAGAACACTATGATAAGCTCCATGTATCAAAAGTAGGTAAGGGCAGAAGGGGCCTTAATGAGTATTAAACCACAGAAATGCCCAACAGTAGGACTCCATGGATTCTCTGATGTACAGAAAAAAAAAGAGTGGAGTCCAATAAAGATGGTAAAAGTAATACCAGCCATCACTGTTGGCTGGTGTGTTAGTCTATGTAGAAAAACTGTATAGAATAATTAATGAGTCATGCTACTTGGGTGCAGATACAATCCAGTACTTGTAGGATCTATGACCCTTGGAAACTGAAACAATTTGTCTTGCTCACAGTGTCTTTTGCTGTGAAATGTGGATAACACTACCTAGGTGATAGTCCTTCATGAAAATTCATTTATAGCAAAAGTATTTAGTGCCCAATATGTGGCCACATCATTCAAAAACTCTTTAATCCATATAAATTCCCAGAAGGTGGTATACATATTATCCCCACTTCATAAATACGATAATGGAACCCTATGGAAATTAAGTAACACATAAAAAGCACATGGAGATTAAAGCTGGCTGTAGAGCTGTGCTCTTCAACATGTGGACACTATCCCATGTGGCTATATAAATTGAAATTAGTGAAAATTAAATAAAATTACAGATCCCATTCTTTAGTCACTCTATTCACAGTTCAAGTGCTTCATACACATGTGGCTAATGACTACCATATTGGGCGGTGCACATAGAACATATCTGTCTTCTCAAAAAGTTTCAGTGGACACCATTGATAGAGCCTGTAATGATAGCAAAAGTCTATCTCTCCACAATGAAAATAGTCAAGTGTCCAGTATACAGCTACTCAATAAAGGCTGGTCACCTTTTTGTTCTTCAGAAAAAAAATGAGTATTTTATAATGAAATTCTTCAAAAAAAGTAATATATCTCCTCAGCCCCTATGATTTTATTAGGAGAAGAAGCTCAAGTTTCTGTAAAATCAAGTTCATGAAACTTTCCTGAGAATGCAGAACTCAAGCAATTTATTTACTGTCTTGAGAGTCCACAGCTAATAAAAAAACACAATGGTTTTTAATCCAGTCCTCCTTAGTCTGCTAGAATCAAATGAATTTTTGTTAAGTATTTCACTCTGTAGTACAAAAATTTCATCAAGCAACATCTGCCAAACATTGCTCTCTCCACTATTATTACAACATGTAGAAGATGAAATTCCTAATATCTGTCTCATTTAATTTTTGGACTTCAGAAAATTGTGTTTGTTCAGCTATTTGCTATCAGAGCTATATATAAGTTTGCTTTAAAATTGAATAACGGAATGGTTTTCTTTCAAGTATGGGAATCTGACCTATAAGAACCAAATAAGAAATATTTTAGGTCAAATTCTAGTGCAGAGCTAAGGTCTATTGCTGTGGGCTCAGCAATTTCCTATCAAAGGCAATAAATTCAAATTTTCAGTACACCGAAATAATTTCCCCCATATCTACATTTTAATTCTCCAAATTTCTGACTACCATTACCCTAATTTTGTAAACTGGAAAAATTCCTTAAAATACCATTTATGAGATAAAATTTGGGTAGCAATAAAGCTATTAGTACATTAAATAATTGTAATGTAACTGATCTTTGGTTAAGCAAATAACTTTGCTGTTAATTTTTGTTTCTAAGAAATCACACTTAATTTGCTTCTACCAAAGAAAATAAAAATATTATTACTAACATCTCCCTTTTTTGAAATTAGTTATCCTAAACATTAAAAAGCAGAAATTACAAATTTGAATATAAATTGGCATGTTTACACCAAGCGATAAAACCATACATTTTAGGTCATTGATATAACATATGGTATCATGAATTTAAAAATTACCTGTTGAGTGTTTGCAGACATTATGTAAGGTATCAATGCATAGAAGTCTGAAAAAAATAACTCATATTTACTTTTTTGAAAGCAAATATTTGAAAATAATTCATATATCAGTAATTTTCAATTTCCATAAAAACTCTAAAGAAATTGGCAACATAATGTCTACATCTGTGGTGCCTATACTTTAAAAAAAAATGGAAGTTATCATTTATCCTTTTTGAATTTGAATGATGTTTTTTAACTCTTGAGTGTTATTTAAAAAAACAATAAAGAATCCAACAGGGTTTACTTCTTAGCTTCTCTTCTGTGCTTTCACTATGTCAAACAAGGCCATACAAAAAACTTGAGCCTGAAATGTGATGGTCTTCAGGCCAAGATCTTAAATCTCTCCAAGCTTTTCCTCTTTTCCAATCAATTATGGAAGAAAACTAATTTAATAATTACCTATTAAACCTGGGTGCAAAGTTAAACTTGTGGCAAAATCTGAATATATTACTCTCCAGTGTGAAAAATAGAATTATGTTGCAGAATTCTGTTAACTAATGTAGATCATCTAGATCAGATTTTATATTTCAGCATTGTTTTCTCTATATGAGAATATGTATTTTTCACTTTTTTGTAGATTTTCTTCAACATCTGTACTTAAAAAGGGAAAGCAAATATTTAATTCCCTACTTGAATAGCCTCAAATGAGAATATCAAGGCAGCATGGATGCTTTACTCAATAGTTTTAATATCTTGAACTATATAAAGAAAATAGAGGCTCTTATTGGATCCTCTTGCATCCTGAAGTTTCCTTTTCCTCAGTCTGAAATGACAGAAAGTAGGAATTTTATTGCTAGAAGGAATTTTTGAGGTTCTGTAGCCCAAACCTCTCCTTTTACAAATAAAAATAGTGAGGCCATCATGCTTAAATTATTTTAAGAATATAAAATGCTTCTGTTATTTTCAATCATTCCTATTTAGAAGGGGGTAAATATCTGCAGACATATACAACCCCCAAATTCTGGTGTTCAGGAAAATAGATGATACATGCAGAAGTGCTTTTGATGCTCTAGCTGGCTATAAAATTAATACTCTAAGAAAACCTCTTAATACATTTGTTGGGGGTTGGGTGGTGGAGGAACTATCATTTCTGAAATGGACCTTGGCAACAACCATCATTCTCATCCACAGTATTACTTAGGCACAGTTTAGAAGATGACCAACCAGATTTTTCCTTTTTTCCCCCCAAGTGAAAACATCTTAGCAAAACAGCATATTTTGGGGTCAAAAAATGCTTGTGCTCTCTTAAGGTTCATATTAGTATAAAATTCATGATTAATGTATGATTTTCTTTTCTCCTTTACAGTACTTTTTTTTCCGAATTTTTATTTAAATTCAAGTTAGGTAACAAATAGGGTAATATTGGTTTTAGGAGTAGAATTTAGTGGTTCATCACCTACATATAACACCCAGTGCTCAACACAACAAATACCCTCCCTAATACCCAGCACCCATTTAGCCCATCACCCACCCACCTCTATCCATCAACCCTCAGTTTGTTCTCTATAGTTAAGAGTCTCTTATGGTTTGCTTTCCTCTCTTTTTTTTTTCCCTTCCCTTATGTTCATCTGTTGTTTCTAAAATTCCACATATGAGTGCAATCATATGGTATTTGTCTTTTTCTAACTGATTTATTTTGCTTAGCATAATACACTATAGTTCCATCCACATTGTTGCAAATTGCAAGATTTCATTGTTTTTGATAGCCGAGTAATATTCCATCTGTGCACGTCTTCTTTAACCACTCATCAGTCAGTGGACACTTGGGCTCTTTCCATAATTTGGCTAGTGTTGATAATGCTGCTGTGAACATCAGGATTCATGCACATGTACACTTTTTTAAAAGAAAAGTCATTCAATTTCAAAGAAAGGACAACACCTTGAGACATAATACGTGGGATGCCTAGGTGGTTCTGTCAGTTGTGTCCAACTCTTGGTTTAGGCTTGGATCATGATCTCAGGGTCATGATATCTGCACACCAGGCCAGGCTCTCTTTTCAACATGGAGTCTGCTTGAGAATCATTTTTTTTTTTAAGATTTTATTTATTTATTTGAGAGAGAGTGCATGAGTAGAGAGAGGGGCAGAGGAAGAGGGAGAAGGAGAAGCAGACTCCCCGTTGAGCAGAAAGCCTGACACAGGACTTGATCCCAGGACCCTGAGATCAGGTTCGGAGCCTAAGGCAGACACTTAACCAACTGAGGCACCCAGGTGCCCCCTGCTTGAGATTCTCCCCCCCACCCTCTCCCTCAGCTCCTCCCCCTACTGGTGCGCTCTCTCTCTCTCTCTCTCTCTCTCGCTCTCTTAAATAAATAAATAAATAAAATCTAAAAAAAGACATAATATGCATTACTAACTCCAACCCATGATTTATACATTCATTTGTTTATCTTCTGACAAACAATTTTTAAAGAACTTTAATGTGTTTAATAATTCCTGGGATCTTTGAAAACAAACATGAAGTAATAAGATCTGGTCCTTAAGTATATCACTGCAAAGAGTGGGAAACGAGCAGCAATTCTGCTAAGATATTGGGTAAAAGATAAAATAAATGTAGCTTTTATACATTTAATATGAAGAATATGAACAATGGAGATTATATAGATTTTATTTTTTAAAGAGACATTGAAGGAAGGCCCACTTATATTGAAAGAGATTGTCTACAGTGGCCCCTGAGAATCATTAAGACTGTGAAAGTGTCAGTTATTAGGGAACACAGCATAAGGAGAAATGTAGTATGAGTAAGCTTGATTTGAGCCACCTAAGGGTGAGAGTATTAAAAACAGAACATATTATAGGAATTTCCTCTCATTAAGTGTCCTTGGTAATCTTGATTTATTCCAACCTTTTTTTTTAAATATAAGGACTTGAAAACTTGTACAAAAACAGTGATTAATTTAATGAACTTAATGGACTCATTACCCAGCTTCAGCAATTATCAAATAAATGACCACTATTGTTTCTTCTACATCCCTACTCACTCACCTGTCATAATTTTTGTGAAGTTAATCCTGGACCTCATAACATTAGATCTTTATTTTTGACAGCTGCTAAATAATCTATTTATTTTATGTACCACAATTATATACTATTTTTCTTTTATTAGATATCATAGGCAATGTCAGTGTCTATTATATTTAAGTATTACTATTTTAAATCCTTTTTGAATTTAAAAGATGGAAAGGCAGAAATGTCTAGTGAAAAATGCATGTGTATTGGAGTGAGACTAATATCAATTTGAGTATTAGATAGCAGGAGTGCGACATTGGAAAGGTCATCACCGTAGCCTTAGTACTTTAGAAAATGGAAATTTAAATACTGTACCAACTTAATAGAATTGTTGTTATAAATAAGACAGATACATACTTCCTAGCACAAGCAGGCGACCTTCCCTATGGAATAATTTTATGTTAGATTCCCTGACCATATTATTCATGGAGGAAAACAGTAAATCTGGTAAGAAAACCTTTACTACTCAGGTTCTGGGGAAAAAATAACAGCTTTTTATAAGACTATTTATGACTTTACAATATGATTAAGCAGGAATAAATTTATCTTTATTCAAACACTTTAAAAATACTTTTGGTATTCAAATGTAGCCTTACATATAAATTACTCTAAGTGAAGGTTCATAGAATATTAAATATAGAACTGCTTTATATTTAAGTTCATGCATTATATTTGATAGAATATTTTAATAATTGATATTTTTATTTGATGTTATGGAAGAATAACTATAAGCTAGATGTATTGCCATAAATTATTTTGAATTTTAGTCTATTACCAGAATTCTTAAATTTAGGAAACATTACTCTATAGTTATTTCAGTAAAAATATTTTATGACACATAAAATAGTCATTTGGAAGTTTTACAAATTGTAAAATAGGGTTTTATGTATGGAAACAATCTCTAATATGATAAAATTGGTAATTGGAGGGCACTTTATTAAAATGTAAATGTGCCAATGATTTTTTTCCTGGGTAGTAATAAAATCAAATTTTGGTAAATTGAAGTAACACTTTTAAAGGAACAAAGAGTGATATTACTGAACATAATTGGCAAAATTATCTTTTTGTCCATTGTAGAATGTGCTATTACAAAGGCTTGCAAGTAATTTGAAATATTTATATTACAGAGAAAATGACTAAAATACATTTAGAAATGGTGGGTATGTCAAGTACAGCCTATTGGCTCAAGACTAGAATACTGGTTCAGTCCAGACTAATAGCATGCCTGTAAATAAATCATTTATACTGTCTCACTACCATTTATCCTTAAAAGGACTGAGTCATTTAAATGCTCTTTTAAGTCCTTTCAACTTTCAAAATTAAAAAGTTTTGACGTTTCTTCTCCATGCCTGAATTATTCTTTTACAGGTTTTTCATGAAATACACATCTTCTAAAACTTCAATAGACATGATTTTTTAAAGTCTCAGGAAAGATTGATAAGGGAGAATAGCTCAGACCATTCCCACTGTGATTGTATTGATAGTTAAAGTCAACGTATGATCCATGCTTAAGTCTACCAAAGTACCCCCAAATGTTGAATATTTTCTTCTTTAAAGAGGGTTCCAGGTTAGCAGCAAAGATACCTCATAGATTAATATGAAAACATCCCTGACCTAGTACTTTAACCTACAGTGGGAATTGAATAGGGATACATTGGGAGCACTTTGATGGAAAGTGGGGTCATCTGTGTCCCCAGGCCATCTGTGATAAGAACAGGGTCTGGTATTCCTTCTTTGGCTGGATGTATGTCTGTCACCGGGAAGTAAATGAGGGGATTAATGATGCAGAAAGGAGAATGTATGGAGACAGCAACTTCATTCTTGCCCAGTCTAGATCCTGTCCTGTTTCATGGGAGATGGCCATTAAGCTATTTACATTTTTGCCTCTAGTCCTCTGGGGTAGAAAATAAGAAAGGCTTTGGTCTATACATCCAAGTCATGGACATTGATTAAACATTTGCCTAGAGAATTTGTCATAGGTCATCTCTTCCAAATCAGAAGAAAGTCAAGGTTTTCTACACAACAATTTTTTAAATAAAGAAGTGATATTTCACAGAGTATGTCAAACAATAGAAAAAAGAACAAGACTTTAGGTTCAGTTTTAAAAAAACTAAGCTTAGAAGGAAGAGGAGAGTGTTGTTGATAGAATTGCCAAAGGGTAAGATCTGCCACTTAAGAAGTATAAGTCAAAAGGTAAATTATTTCTTAACAGTTTAAGTTCCTGTAACATGTCCAAGGGGACTGGTCACCATCAAAGAGAAAGATGTCAAAGAGCTATGATTAACTGTCGCATTTGTGGAGTCTTCTTCTAAGTTCCTGTATCCAGCAGGGTTTCTCCTGTTCACGCTCAACTCCATTATTTCTCCCAAGGATGCAAGAAAGAATTTGATATCAGATAATGAACATGTACATAGTCTCACAGTTCAAAACAAAACTGGGAGATAGCTTTGATTAAATGTTGATGTTCGTGCTAAAAATCATACAGATCCATTGTTATTGTTGATGCTGCTTGTGCAAAGCACAGCTTTAAAGGTCTGATTTATGGCTTATGCAGTATGATTAATAAACTTCTTCCATAGGCTCAGTTATACAGGCAGCCGAAATACAGGTGCAAGACATTTAGTATCATAAAACAAATGATTTAAAGACTAGGCAATAATGAGCTCAGAAACAGATACTGTTATGAGGCTTATATTCTAAAAAAAATTAAGGCTTTGGACCTAAAGACCAAATTCTCCTTTTTCCTGATGTGGACAATTGTATCATAGTATGTCAAATATGGGGACGTCCAAGTGGGTAGACAGGCCAGATATGTTGTTGCCTACAAAAGGTTTTCGAAGAGTTAAAAGTGAACATAATGCATTGTTTTTAGTATTAGCTTATAATTTCTAAAAACATTAGTAGAGGTACATGTTTATGATATTAATTCACAATATAATTCCTACAAATATTACTATAGTAAATGTGATATTAGCATATGATGTAATTTCTAGAAATATTATTTTAGTAAGTAGACTGATTTTAAATTAACAGATTCCAATTTCTCCATGTACTTTAGATCGCTCCATACTGTAGGAAAGAGATTATCTTTTTTAAAAAATTCAAAGGTGCCACGCTCTATAGAAAAATGGGTAAATACACTTTGACTAGTAATGATATAGTGCACATTATGTGAACAGCAAAAGCAAAAAATAGAAACCATGTCCTGGGTTGTTATGGTGTGCCTTAAAACTCAACGCAGACAAGCTACAGAATAATGACCCAGAGGATATTTATTTGGGGCTTACTATGTGTCTGGCCTATTTACCTTTTAATCCTAGTTACAAGAACCGGAGTCTCAGGAAAGATATGCAGATGGATACACAAGGAGAAGACATGTCATTTATATTGTTTATCACAGTATGACTATGAACTTACACACATTATGTTTTCTTATGATGCTGGAGGCACAGATCAGGGTTTAGTTACAGAAAATGAATACAATCTAGTTAGTTTTATGGTAAAGGGATTTCAAAAAGATTACAAAAATATTTACTGAATTGTTGGGAGAGCTGACGAGAAACATGGTGAGCCCGGACTTCCAGGAATGATTCCCAATGTCTCCGTATCGATCAAGATGCCAAAGAAACTGCTGCTCCTGCTAAGACCAAAAAAATTGTCAGATGACTCAGGAGACTGCTTCTTCAGCATCTAGCTCTGGAATTCTGCATTTTTCTTTCTTTGCTGACCAAGCATAAATGGCTATATTTATCTTACACCCCACCTCTCTCCCAAATAAACCCAGTTTTAGTTCAAGTTTCCACTGAAGGCATTGCTGTGCCAAAATGTAAATTAGGTGTAAACTTCAAGAACCTCTGACAAATGAAATTCTTAATGTTCCAGTTGCTGTACTACAGAAATGCCAACTAGAGGGAGTTTTGAAGAAAATTTTCTTTAAGGAAAACAATCCACCTATTCTTCTCAGCAAAATAACTTCAATTAACTATATGGTAGAAAAAATCATTTTAGCCTCATATACAAATCTAGACCACATCTTTATGTCTGTCTTCAAGATTCTATTGATATTGAAATTGATATAGACTATTATTTTTAAACAAGAGAAATTTTTTCTTTCAAAAGATTAAAAAAGCATGTCATAGATGGTCACTCAGTCCTTTTATTTTTGATGTCACATTTGCTTTAGGAGATATTTCAAGCATGGGATTGTCTCCCCAAGTGAGAGCTATTGCATAGACTATTAAGTGACCCAAATTAGAAAGGATTCAAGAACAAGAATGGAAAAATGATTCATTGAGCTACAAAGAGAGCTACCAATCCATTTCTATTTTTTTTGATCCCCCTGTATTTCCCTAGGAATTCCATCCCTCTGAATAATGGCATTTACCATTTACGCATATAGGATTACTCATCCTCCAGGTGGCCAGAATAAGGTAAATAAAACAGAAAACCTTAAACCTTACATAAAGATTAGAGTGTTTAATAAACATAAGAGTCAGTAAAGGAAAAGGTAATATGGAGATACTCTCTTTTATTAAATAATTTTAAATAATTTATAGAAATTATTAGAGTATCAGATAAATTTCAAGTCTAAAACATTGCTTTAGAACCATATTATTCTTGTAAAGTTATGATGGTACATCATCATTTATCTGTTAAACATAAAACACATGGACTCTAATAGAAGGCAGATTTTCAAAGTATTAAATATGAAAATATTAAATGTATTACCATGGAATTCATACAGAATCACAAAGAAGTGAATGATCATCTTATATTTAAAATCTGACTTTAAATTTTTTCCATTATGTGCCTGCCATATAGTGGGCACCTAATAAATATTTGCTGAATAAATCACTGATATACAGAAAATATAGGACTCTTAGAAGTGATTCACATATTGGTTGAGTGTAACATAAACAAGCATATACAACATGATAAAATAAGTATTAAATCATCATTGCGTACAAATTTGTATCGTAAACCTCAGTTCCAAGACACAGAGAATTCGGGTGTGTGGCTTTCATGGTTGAAAGTGCAAACAGGGAGAAAAGGATGTGTGAATTACTAAGGCTTGAATTACTGCCCTTGATACTGAACAGCTAAGACATTTGTGCAGTACGTACAAATTAAAGAATATTCAAAGTTGCAGTGTTAAAGTATTCTTCTAGGTGTATCCTTCCTGACCTCAGTGTTTTTCATCCTATGCAGCCTCTTGGAAATTTGCCACTTGGGGACAACTGAAAACGGTTAGAATTTCTGTTAGTTAGGCCAATCCATTGTCTCTCTAAGCCTCTGTTCATATTACGAAAGGTATCACCAAAATGTCCATGAAATTGTACAGTTTCTTTCTTCCTTCTTTCTTTTCTTCAGGATTCCCATCTGTCCCGTGGCGTTCTCTGTTACATCCTTAGGTAACCTGGGAACCAACCCATTTTCTATAACAAAAGCTAAGACTCATTCACTATTATTATGCAGAGCTGATCTGTAATTTAAGCCTCTTCTTGTGAATCCCCCAGGTATTTTCTCACCGTCCTCGCTGAGATGACTTGTTCTGTGTCCAGTTCATTGAAATTCCCTAGACCCAGATGGTTTGATAGGCCGATATTTAACAATTTTGCCCTTACTTACTCTCATCTGTCAAGTAGAGCTAGGACAGTTTTCTCCCACCTCTTTTTCAGGAACCACGACTGTTAACTGTGACAGTAACAGCTTAGTGTGTAGAATACCTTAGAGATATATTATTTTAACAATTCTTGCTAATAATGTGAATTTGGGTAAATTGTTATGTTGGAGAAAAAGACTCTGTAAATTGCATGCCCTTTTGTGTTTCTTCTGTTAATTAGAATGAATCCTTAGACTTCACGATAAAAATTTTGAAAGCATATGTACTCAAATCAAAGTCCATGAATACTTAACACTGATTTGTAAGTGTTTATAGTATGGGTTTAGGCTATTCAAGCAATTTGTGTAAAGAGTAGCAGCTAGTACTACATTTCATACTATGATTTATTTCTCTCAAAATTATGCCATGATTTCCTTCTCTCAATCTCAAAATGTCTCCATTATCAACCTCAAAATAAGAAGAAAAAGAAAAAGATCCTGAAATCAAGTCTGTCTCACTATTTATCTCCATTAACATTAACTCATTTAAATTTAACTTTATGGAATCTAGGATTTATTTATAATACAATCGAGTTGGGTTATATTTAATAATGGAATCATTGTTAATTGTAAATCTTAGTGAACAATTAGAAACTCAATGAGTAACATTTAATAAAGATATATTTGCTCAAGACACATTTAAAAATTAATTTTGTTTCATAAAACTGAAAACTATTGCCTTAAAAAAAACCCCTCACTTTGTGAGAAAATGTAGTATAGTAATGCAGGGATAAAGTTTTGGATTTTGTTACAACTGAGCAACTAAAGTCAATTCCGGCTCCTCTTTTTTTTTTTTTTTCTTTCTGACTTTGAACATATCACTTATTTTCTCATATCTTTTTCATCTGTAAAGCGGATATCATAACAACATTCACATTCCAGTTTTCTGTCAGGTTTAAATTCAATATTATGAGTGAGCACTTTAACCATTTGTTGTATATATAAAGTACTCCATAATTAGTAGATATTATAAATATTTTTATTATCAAGTTCCTTTAGGCTTGCTCTGTTAGTTTTATAAGGAGTCTTCCCAATCACCATAACAACATATTTTTAGAATAGAGATGACAGTGAATGTCTCCAAAAAACTTTTTCTAAACACAATATTTTGAATTGGCTCCTTATGCCTAGGCACCCACCTTCCTGGGTCAGGTATAATTTCATTTTTATATCTTAGCAAGTTGATACAGTAGCTCGTAACACAGGATATAATAGTCTAAGTAACATATTTCTAAACAAGTCACAACATGAAATTTAAAAACTGTTATTTCTGTAAGGAACTGAAAGCTAAAAAGAGTGAATGGTGTCGTTCAAATCTGGATATGGGTTCACCCTAATTTGAATCAATGTGGATCTGTTTCTTCAGATCCCATTTTCCTTGTCTTATTCAAACATAGGGAAGTCCATTCTTGCTTCAAAATCTTTTTTACTAATAAGCAAAAATGCCACGATTTCCTTCGCACCTGCACAAAGTACTTTGAGTACTGATTCATTATCAGTTGTCTTCTACGGGATTCTTTGCTCCTCTCCAATTTGCTTTACAATATTCTGGCTGGTTGCCTTCTTTTTTAAACATGCATGAAATAGCTTACCTCTTTTTTTCTGACATGACAGCTCCTTCTGCAAATGTGCTCTGTCTGTGAATCATGTGCTCTTGGCTGCAATCAGTTTTCTGTTTTGTGTCCTGAGGCACCTAGAGAAACATTGACAGTTCCTTTTAGCAAAGCTGGTAAAGGTCTAAAGTGAAAAAAAATGAGTCTTCCTTCCCAGGTTACCATGGCATTTAATATATTATCTTGAATAAATCTACGTTTACTTCTACTAAATCAGTTGATCAACCTATCACTTTACATGTAATATTGCATGGTTACTAATTCATTAATATAATCCCCATTCACCAGGTGTGAAAACCAACTACCCCTCAGACTTCTCTACTTTTGTTAATATCACAACTGTTCTAGCTCAGCAAGATTAAAATCTCTGAGGCTTGGGAGCAAGATGGCAGAGGAGTAGGAGACGTGGATTTTGTCTGGTCTCAGGAATTCAGCTGAATAGGGATCAAACCATTTTGAACACCTACGAACGCAACAGGAGATCAAAGAGAAGAATAGCAACAACTCTTTGAACAGAAAAGCGACCACTTACTGGAAGGTAGGACGTGCGGAGAAGTGAATCCGAGGCGATATTCGGGAGGATAGACCGGAGGGGTTGGAGGGGGCCTCCATCGGCCGCTTCTGGCAAGTGATAGAGCCGCAGAGCACAAAATCGGAACTTTTAGAATTCGGCTCCGCTGAGGGATGTCACTCCACTGGCTAAGCTGAGGGTGGAACCCTCACAGGACAGCATGGTCTCAGGACCCTGGGGACACAGAAAGACCGGGGGTGCCTGAGTGTGGCAGAGCTCTCAGGTATCGGAGCAGGGAAGCTGGCTGCAGAGACGGAGCCGAGGTGCGGGCTCTCAGCTCGGGGTTGCCATAAACTGTGATCTGCGGCCCAGTCGGGCCACTGCTCCTCCAGCAGGGACCCAAAAAGTGGCAGATCCCAGGAGACTCTCCTTCCTCCCCGGGGAGGAGCGGCGCGGGAGCACACAGTAGGGATCTCCTGGGTTTAGAGACTCCACACAGGGTCGGGTGCCAGAGATAGAAACACTTGGTAACAGGCTGGGTGAGCATGTAATTCGGCAGGAGACTGGGGACACGGGAGTGACTGACTGCTTTTCTCTGGGGGTGCACTGAGGCCCCGAGTTCTCAGCTCCTCCGGGAGGAGATTGGGAGGCCACCATTTTCACCCTCCTTCTCCAAAGCTGTACCGAGAGCTTGCAGGGAACAAAAGCTCCTGAAAGCAAACCCGAGCAGCTTGCTTAGCCCAGACAAACAAGGGTGGAGCAATTCCGCCTCCCGCAAAGATATTTGGGAACCACGGCAACAGGCCCCTCCCCCAGAAGATCAGCGAAAAGCCAGCAAGCCAAGACCAAGTTTACCCATCAAGGAGAACGGGAGAACTCCAGCACTAGGGGAATACTGCACATAGAATTCATGGCTTTTTTACCATGATTCATTAGTTTTTCAAAGTTAATATTTTTTAGCTGTTTTTTTTTAATTTTTCTCTTTCCCTTTTTCAACAAACATCTTATCAATGCCTTTTGTAAAAAAATAGTTTTTATTTTTCATTTTTAGAGTCATACTTTATCACTTCACAGTAGTTACCCTTATTTTTGGCATATATATATATATAAGTTGTTCTCTCTTTAAAATTTTGAAATAGTTTCTTCTAATGGATCAAAATATACCCTAAATCACTAGGGTATGGCTTTGTTCTAGTCTCCTGCCTGATACATTCTCTCCCTTTTTTTTTCTTTTCTTTACTTTTTTTTTAATCTTCTTCGTTCTTTTTTCAAACAACTTCTTATCTTATCAATTCCTTTTATAAAATCTTTTATAATTTTCATCTTTACAATCATCTTCCATCCCTTCATTGTATCAACCCTTATTTTGTACATATATAAGTCTTTCTTCCTTAAAATTTTAGGAGGCACTTTTTTCTAACAGACCAAAATATGCCGAAAATCTAGTGTGTGGCCCTGATCTATGCACTAGCCTGATCACATTTGATCATATTCTGTTGTTTTTGTTTTGTTCTGTTTTTGTTTGTTTTTATCTTTTTCTTTTTCTTTTTTTTTTTTCCTCTTTCTTTTTTCTTTCTTTCTCTTTCTTTTCCCCTGGTTTCAGGTATTTTCGATTTGTATAGAGTATATTTGCTGGGGACATTGTTAACCTGTTAACATTTTGTTCTCTCATTCATCTATTCTCCTCTGGACAAAATGACAAGACGAAAAAAATCACCTCAGCAAAAAGAACAAGAGATAGTACCGTCACCCAGGGACCTACTCAATACGGACATTAGTACGATGTCAGACATAGAGTTCACAATCATGACTTTAAAGATACTAGCTGGTCTTAAAAAAAGTGTGGAAGTTATTAGAGAAACCCTTTCTGGAGAAATAAAAGAACTAAAATCTAACCAAGTCGAAATCAAAAAGGCTATTAATGAGGTGCAATAAAAAATGGGGCACTAACTGCTAGGATAAATGAGGCAGAAGAGAGAATCAACGATATAGAAGACCAAATGATGGAAAATAAAGAGGTTGAAAAAAGAGAGAGAAACAACTACAGGATCACGAGGGCACAATTCGAGAGATAAGTGATACGATAAGATGAAACAACATTAGATTAATTGGGATCCCAGAAGAAGAAAGAGAGAGAGGGGCAGAAGGTATATTGGAGCAAATTATAACAGAGAACTTCCCTAATGTGGGGAAGGAAACAGGCATCAAAATCCAAGAGGCACAGAGAACCCCTCTCAAAATCAATAAAAATAGGTCAACACCCCGACATCTAATAGTAAAACTTACGAGTCTCAGAGACAAAGAGAAAATCCTGAAAGTAGCTCGGGAGAAGAGATATGTAACCTATAATGGTAGAAACATTAGATTGGCAACAGACCTATCCACAGAGACCTGGGAGGCCAGAAAGGACTGGCATGAGATCTTCAGAGCACTAGGCCAGAAAAATATGTAACCAACAATACTATATCCAGCTAGGCTCTCATTGAAAATTGAAGGAGAGATAAAAAGCTTCCAGGACAAACAAAAACTAAAAGAATTTGCAAAAACAAAACCAGCCCTCCAAGAAATCTTGAAAGGGGTCCTCTAAGCTAAGAGAGACCCAAAAAGCAGCATAGATCAAAAAGGAGCACAGACAATATACAGTAACAGTCACCTTACAGGCAATACAATGGCACTAAATCCATATCTTTCAATAGTTACCTTGAATGTAAATGGGCTCAATGCCCCAATCAAAAGACACAGGCTATCAGATTGGATTAAAAAACAAGACCCATTGATATGCTGTCTGCAAGAGACTCATTTTAGACCCAAAGACACCCCCACATTGAAAGTGAGGGGGTAGAAAACCATTTAGCATGCTAATGGACACCAAAAGAAAGCTGGGGTGGCAATCCTTATATCAGACAAATTAGATTTTAAAACAAAGACTGTAATAAGAAATGAAGAAGGACACTATATCCTACTTAAAGGGTCTATCCAACAAGAAGATCTAACAATTGTAAATATCTATGCCCCTAACATGGGAAGAGCCAGTTATATAAGGCAATGAATAACAAAACCAAAGAAAAACATTGACAACAATACAATAATAGTGGGGTACTTTAACACCCCCCTGACTGAAATGGACAGATCATCTAAGCAAAAGATCAACAAGGAAATAAAGACTTTAAATGGCACACTGGACCAAATGGACTTCACAGACATATTCAGAACATTCCATCCTAAAGCAACAGAATACACATTCTTCTCTAGTGCCCATGGAACATTCTCCAGAATTGATCACATCCTAGGTCACAAATCAGGTCTCAACTGGTACCAAAAGATTGGGATTATTCCCTGAATATTTTCAGACCACAATGCTTTGAAACTAGAACTCAATCACAAGAGGAAAGTCGGAAAGAACTCAAATACATGGAGGCTAAAGAGCATCCTACTAAAGAATGAATGGGTCAACCAGGAAGTTAAAGAAGAATTTTAAAAAATTCATGGACACCAATGAATTGAAAACACAACTGTTCAAAATCTTTGGTATACAGCCAAGGCAGTCCTGAGAGGAAAGCATATAGTGATACAAGCCTTTCTCAAGAATCAAGAAAGGTCTAAAATACACAACCTAACCCTACACCTAAAGGAGCTGGAGAAAAAACAGCAAATAAAGCCTAAATCCAGCAGGAGAAGAGAAATAATAAAAGATCAGAGCAGAAATCAATGAAATAGAAACCAAAACAACAGTAGAACAAATCAACGAAACCAGGAGCTGGTTCTTTGAAAGAATTAAGAAGATTGATAAACCCCTGGCCAGACTTATCAAAAAGAAAAGAGAAATGACCCAAATCAAAAAAATCATGAATGAAGGAGGAGAGATCACAACCAACACCAAGGAAATACAAACAATTATAAGAGCATATTATGAGCAACTCTATGCCAGCAGATTAGATAACCTGGAAGAAATGGGTGCATTCCTAGAGATGTATCAACTACCCCAATTGAACGAGGAAGAAATAGAAAACCTGAACAGACCTATAACCCCTAAGGAAATTGAAGCAGTCATCAAAAATCTCCCAACAAACAAAAGCCCGGGGCCAGATGGCTTCCCAGGGGAATTCTATCAGACATTTAAAGAAGAATTAATACTTATTCTCCTGAAACTGTTCCAAAAAATAGAAATGGAAGGAAAACTTCCAAACTCGTTTTATGAGGCCACCATTACCTTGATCCCAAAACCAGACAAAGACCCCATCAAAAGGAGAATTACAGAACAATATCCTTGATGAACATGGATACAAAAATTCTCACCAAAATAGTAGCCAATAGGATCAAACAGTACATTAAAAGGATTATTCACCATGACCAAGTGGGGTTTATCCTTAGGATGCAAGGTTGGTTCAACATCCGCAAATCATTCAACGTGATACAATACATTAACAAAAGAAAGAACAAGAATCATATGATCCTCTCAATAGATGCAGAAAAAGCATTTGACAAAGTACAGCATTCTTTCTTAGTCAAAACTCTTCAGAGTATAGGGATAGAGGGTACATACCTCAATATCATAAAATCCATCTATGAAAAACCTACAGCGAATATCATTCTTAACGGGGAAAAGCTGAGAGCTTCCCCTAAGGTCAGAAATACGGCAGGGGTGTCCACTATCACTACTGCTATTCAACATATTATTAGAAGTCCTAGCCACAGCAATCATACAACAAAAAGAAATCAAAGGCATCCAAATCAGCAAGGAGGAAGTCAAACTCTCACTCTTTGCAGATGATATGATACTGTATGTGGAAAACCCAAAAGACTCCACCCCAAAACTGCTAGAACTCATGCAGGAATTCAGTCAAGTGGCAGGATATAAAATCAATGCACAGAAATCAGTGGCATTCCTATACACCAACAACAAGACAGAAGAGAGACAATTCAAGGAGTCGATCCCATTTACAATTGCACCCCAAACCATAAGACACCTAGGAATAAATTTAACCAAAGAAGCAAAAGATCTGTACTCAGAAAACTATAAAATACTCATGAAAGAAATTGAAGAAGACACAAAGAAATGGAAAAAAGTTCCATGCTCATGGATTGGTAGAAAAACTTTGTGAAGAGCTCAGTGCTACCTAGAGCAATCTACACATTCAATGCAATCCCCATCAAAATACCATCCACATTTTTCAAAGAAATGGAACAGATAATCCTAAAATTTGTATGGAACCAGAAGAGACCCCACATAGCCAGAGGAATATTGAAAAAGAAAAGCAAAGCTGGCGGCATCACAATTCCGGACTTTCACCTCTATTACAAAGCTGTCATTATCAAGACAGTATGGTACTGGCACAAAAACAGACACATCGATCAGTGGAACAGAATCGAGAGCCCAGAAATGGACCTTCAACTCTATGGTCAACTTATCTTTGACAAAGCAGGAAAGAATGTCCAATGGAAAAAAGACAATCTCTTCAACAAATGGTGTTGGGAAAATTGGACAGCCATATGCAGAAGAATGAAACTGGACCATTTCCTTACACCATACACAAAAATAGACTCCAAATGGTTGAAAGACGAAACGTGAGACAGGAGTCCATCAAAATCCTAAAGGAGAACACAGGCAGCAACCTCTTTGACCTCAGCCACAGCAACTTCTTCCTAGAAACATCGCCAAAGGCAAGGGAAACAAAGGCAAAAATGAACTATTGAGATTTCATCAAGATAAAAAGCTTGTGCACAGCAAAAGAAACAGCCCAAAACCAAAAGACAACCGACAGAATGGGAGAACATATTTGCAAATGACATATCAGATAAAGGGCTAGTATCCAAAAACTCTAAAAAACATATCAAACTCAACACCGAAAGAACAAATAATCCAATCAAGAAATGGGCAGAAGACATGAACAGACATTTTTCTAAGAAGACATCCAAATGGCCAACAGACACATGATAAAGTGCTCAACATCACTCGGCATCAGGGAAATCCAAATCAAAACCTCAATGAGATATCACCTCACACCCGTCAGAATGGCTAAAATTAACAAGTCAGGAAACGACAGATGTTGGCGGGGATGCGGAGAAAAGGGAACCCTCCTACACTGTTGGTGGGAATGCAAGCTGGTGCAACCACTGAAAACTGTATGGAGGTTCCTGAAACCATTGAAAATAGAGCTACCATATGATCCAGCAATTGCACTACTGGTTATTTACCCCAAAGATACAACCGTAGGGATCCGAAGGGGTACGTGCACCCCAATGTTTATAGCAGCAATGTCCACAATAGCCAAACTATGGAAAGAGCCAAGATGTCCATCGACAGATGAATGGATAAGGAAGAAGTGGTATATATACGCAATGGAATATTATGCAGCCATCAAAAGGAATGAGATCTTACCATTTGCAACGACGTGGATGGAACTGGAGGGTGTTATGCTGATTGAAATAAGTCCATCAGAGAAAGACATGTAACATATGACCTCAGTGATATGAGGAATTCTTAATCTCAGGAAACAAACTGAGGGTTGCTGGAGTGGGGGTGTGGGAGTGATGGGGTGGCTGGGTGATAGACATTGGGGAGGGTATGTGCTATGGTGAGCGCTGTGAATTGTGTAAGACTGTTGAATCACAGACATGTACCTCTGAAACAAATAATGCAATATATGTTAAAAAAAAAAAAAACAGAAGAAGATAGCAGGAGGGGAAGAATGAAGGGGAGTAAGTTGGAGGGGGAGACGAACCATGAAAGACGATGGACTCTGAAAAACAAACTGAGGGTTCTAGAGGGGAGGGAGCTGGGGGGATGGGTTAGTCTGGTGATGGGTATTAAAGAGGGCACATTCTGCGAGGAGCACTGGGTGTTATGTACAAACAATGAATCATGGAACACTACATCAAAAACTAATGATGTAATGCATGGTGATTAACATAACAATAAAAAATTTTATAAAAACGTGCTGTCAAAGGTAAAAAAAAAAGATTAAAATATCTGAGATGGCTTTAGGATTTCTAACAGCTTTGAACCAATATCTTTTTATTTCAAAATACTGATGAGGTTTTCTTCATGATATCCACATCTTAATTTCCATTTCCACAGAAGTACCTTAATTCTGGCCCTTACTATACCCTGCCTTCTCTCTTTAAAGGTGTGACAGCCTCCTAGTTAGTTCCCTTATTGACAATCTTTCTTGTATTCTGGCATAATTTTTTTTTTCTAAAATATTACTGGAATCATAGATTTTAGCATCAGGTTTTTTTTAAACATTTTATTTATTTATTTGAGAGAGAGAGAATGAGAGATAGAAAGCATGAGATGGGGGAGGGTCAGAAGGAGAAGCAGAGTCCCTGCCGAGCAGGGAGCCCGATGTGGGACTCGATCCCACAACTCTGGGATCATGACCTGAGCCGAAGGCAGTCGCTTAACCAACTGAGCCACCCAGGCGCCCCTAGCTTCAGTTTTTAAATGTAGAATTGAAATGCTTAGATGTTCAGTGTTTCAAGGAGCTCTTTAAAAAGTCATATTTTTCAAAAAAGACTGAACATGCTGCCTATTGATTTGTTTGTCCTTTTATAATATCTACTTTGCTGACCCAAATAATTTTTCAATTAGATATTCTATTTTCCTTAAATATGCTCTATGTTTCAACTTAAAATTAAGACGTTAATGCTTATATATATATGTATATATATACACATTCAGAGATATATTGTTTGCCTATCAACATAAATGTGATAGATGCCCATGACAAATTTTTTGCAAAATTTATTAAGCTAAATTAATAAATCAATTAGTTAAAGTATTGAGATTTACTCCAACTAAATGTTTTGTTATTATAAGAATAGAAAGGGGGGTGGGCACCTGGGTGGCTCAGTTGGTTAAGCGACTGCCTTCGGCTCAGGTCATGATCCTGGAGTCCCGGGATCGAGTCCCACATCGGGCTCCCTGCTCAGCAGGGAGTCTGCTTCTCCCTCTGACCCTCTTCCCTCTCGTGCTCTCTATCTCTCATTCTATCTCTCTCAAATAAATAAATAAAATCTTAAAAAAAAAGAATAGAAATAGGGGAAAATTTTAAAGTAGTATTTAGAACTACTTTCATGAGAAGACATTCAGTCTTATGTGCAGACTTAAATGCATAGGTAACATCATTCATTACATACCATAAAATAGAAAATGCATTAACAGCAGAACAAAAAAAGAGAAATACTATGTAAATGTAATTGAAAAAAAAAGAGTTACTTACAGATTGTGTATCTATCACATTTTGGTGTACTCCTTCAAATATTATTCTTACTCTTAGTCTGTTTTGAAGAGCAAAATATTACAGAAGGATTTGCATAGCAGCTTTTCTCCTTTTGGCTTCAAGATAAGTATGCTTGGAGATGAAAATAAATTGCATTCCACTGAAAGATGTGGGTTTTTTTGCCATTACTGACTTGAGGTAAATATTTACAAACATAGAGTATCTCATGGTTGACAGTAAGTTTTTATCTCCCTGGTCTGTGCTTTTACAATAGAAATGAAACCAACTGAATAGGCACATCATTTATGAGAAGACCACTAGACAAAAATTACATGCTTTAACCTTTCTTCTATTTAAAGATTTATTTTGAAGCAAAGAATGAATCCTAGGTCTTGGAGATAAAGCTAAAAATTTTAGTAGATTTTATTAAAGACAAAAATGTGCAGATGATTTTCACATCATCAGTAGGATGAGAGAGAAACTTTAATTCCAATTGCAGCCTAGGGGGAAAAAAAGCATTCACAAAACATAAAAAATATAGTTGTCTGGGCACTGTAGGGAAGGGCTCCTAATTTCCCACATTGGTCACTTTGCTTGCTGCTGTGTAGATGGAAATTTGACCAAAACATATGATTTGCTTGTAAATAGGGATGTTGGGGAGCTGTAGCCCAAAAATAAATTCTTATAGTCTGAAAAGGAACTGGAAATATTCTTCAAATATCTATATTATATCAGACATGACATTTATTTTCACATATTCTGTCTTCTGTTACCATAAAAAAACAGAGAAATAAAAAGCAAAATTATCATTTACCTGCCTATTCATAGATATTATTTATTCAGCAATTACTATGAACCAGGAATTTTACATACTTTATCTTACTAAGTAATCAGAACTACCCTTCAAGGTTTGCATCAAAACACACTTCACAGTGAATGAACAGAGGTTCCACTAGAGATTAACTCAATTTTTTTAATATGGCAAATAAATGTTATGTCAGTAATGAAAGCTTTTATCTTTTACCTCCAAAGTATAAGTTACTTCACCAATATTTGGGCTACTTTTCAAAGAAGACTATTCTATTATGAAAATAAATAGAGCATAATAAAAACTTCTGTTATTTAATTATTTTAGCTGAGAGCTGTTAACTAAAATTATAGAAAATTCAAGAGACAGCCAGTAAATAACTAAAAATAAATGGACTTCTCAATGTAAACAACATAGTCATTTCTTGCTTGAACATCTAACAGACTCGTACCTTCCTAGTCATCCTTTTCCTACTTCACATTACTCATTTTCTATTGTAATTATGTTGAATTTATAATTTTAATACCTTTTTAAAATATTTAAGCCTTATTTCGGTAATCATGTCTTATTCACCATAATGACATCTGCAATTAACAAGTGCTAGTTCATCAAAAAAATATTTGTTCCATTGATTGTTAATTAATAAGTTTATTGACCAAGTAAATATCTCAGTAGAAAAGTATATTGCATGCCATCAGAAAGTGATTTTTTTCTAATTTTGTTTTCCTCCTTGAGCTCTTTATATTATATGTCACAAGGATTTTCTCTATCAGAGTAATTAGTCTGGGATATCTTGACATAGGGCCTGAGGAGGATGTCTTGTGTACAGGTGGCTTATTTGGGATTGTAACTCCAAGATGTGGGCTTAAATGGGTCTTGGAGACAGGAGGTCAAAAAGATACAGCATACAAGGATGCCTTATCAAGTTGACCACTGGGGGCGCCTGGGTGGCACAGTCGGTTAAGCGTCTGCCTTCCGCTCAGGTCATGATCCCAGGGTCCTGGGATGGAGCCCTGCGTGGGTCTCCCTGCTTGGTGGGGAGCCTGCTTCTCCCTCTGCCTCTACTGTTCCCCCTGCTTGTGCTCGCTTGCTCTCTTTGTCAAATAAATAAAAAAATAAAAAAATAAATCTTAAAAAAAAAAATTGACCACTGTTTCAGGTACCTACAGCTCTATCCCATAGGACCTTCTTCTTCTTTTTTTTTTTTTTAGATTTTATTTATTTATTTGAGAGAGAGTGAGCAAGAGAGAGAGCACAAGCTGAGAGAGAAACAGAGGGAGAGGGAGGAGCAGACCCCTGCTGAGCATCAAGGTGGCCCACATTTTTGTATTAGGTAGGCCTGAGAGCAAAACAGGATGTGCACATGCTATAGACTGTGGTGAGATGTTATCAATTTGCAACTGGCTGGTGGCTGTATGCAGAAAACCAGTGGACTCATCAGGTGTAAGGGGTGGGACAGAGAAAATGTGGAGTGATGCACAGTAGAAGGGAGACCCCACATTTGTATCATTTCCCTTCACTTAGGCATTATATTCCCCATTCATCGCAAAGTCCCGGTAAAGATGATAGCTTTCCCAATCTTTACAAAAAATAAATGAAATGGTTCCTGGGTGGCTCAGTGGGTTAAGTGTCTGCTTTCAGCTCACATCATGATTCCAGCACCCTGGATTGAGCCCTGTGTCGGGAGTCCATGCTTAGGAGGGAGCCTGCTTCTCCCTCTCTTCTACCCTCCTCCCTGCTCCTGTGCTCCCTCTCTCTCTCTCTCTCAAATAAATAAAATCTTAAAAAAAAAACTAAACAAAGAGAGGGAGCGTTTAATGGGAGAAGCTGCAGATCCCTGTTACTTGCAGCCTGTCCTGAGGCCCTGATTGAGAGCAATCATCTCAGGCCTTTTCCAGCCATTCTAGAGGCTCCCTTCCCTAGCCTGCACTTTGACAGTCCAGGTTGCTTACCTGGTTGGATGACTCAGACCTTCACCCCCAAAGTATCTTAAACTTTAGTTTCCTTATCTGTGTCAGGCCTGGGTCATTGCAGTTGCTGTTCATAATTATCATTTGGCAAGGAAACACCAAGAAACACCCCAGTGAATCTCCTTCATTTCAGACATACCACAATACTTTCTTTTAACATGGAGACACTAGAATGGCATTGAAATCAGGGTCACTGTTGCCATCACTGTAGGAACTCCTACATTTACCTGCTATTCCACAGGCAGCTGGAGACAAAAGTGACCCGGTAGTGGCTGTTTCTTCCAGTTCAGTGAAAGTGTCTTTTAAGGAGGGCATTTGTGATGAGAATTGGGTGTTGTATATAAGTGATGAATCACTAAATTCTACACCTGAAACTAATATCACACAGTACTTTAACTGTTATTTAAATAAAAACTTGAAACTACAGAAAAAGGAAGTGTCCTTTCCTTTAAAAACAATGCCTCTGAAATGGCAACCCCTTAGGTTGTGGGGATGGGATGCAAAAATTCTGCCATTGGGTCTCAGGGAGTCAAGAAGGGCTAATCCTCCTTACAACTTTTGTCTTCCAAATGTAGCCATCTATGTCAAAGGTGGATTTAGCATACACACTGCATTCTGGAGGGCAGTGCTGAAGGGACACAGGGTGGCACAAGGTACCACTACAACAGGGTGGTAGTATATTCACAGCTAGCATCAACAACGTACTGCTCTGTTTCTACTGTGAACCATGTTTGATATTTTCCCTCTGACTGTGTGGTCATAGGCATTCTCTGCATGATCCCTGTGCAATAGGACCATTTGTCAAGGAACCAGTGCCAAATGTTTATGTAATTTGTTTGTGCTTTTTGAAACCGATTATGCCAAATCCTTTTTCTTTTCTGTCATTTCATCATATACTGCGTTCCTACTGTACTTGGCTGACTTTATGATTCAGTAGATCTTATGCTAACCAGCTCATGATAGGAAGTTCTGTTTACACAGTAACCTGGTGCCCACGGATCTGTTGTGATTCTTTTCCAAAGTATCATATTATACCAGGGAATTTCTTTTCCAGTTGAGACCAATTGCCTGCTCCAGAAGGCATGGGCATGCCCTAAGACCTTAGGAATCTACCAGAAATTCTCCTACTGAGGTTTCAAAGATACACCACACGACACATTGGTCCAACACAGATCCATCGAACATCACCATATCATAGAGAAGATGGTGTGCAGGACCAGCTGCAGAGTTCTTACTTGTTCTGGGCCCTAAAAAAATGATTAAATTTATGATTTGTCTTACAGAATGACTGATCCAGTTTTAAAAATAGTAACACCTTACTAAAGAAGAAGATGTGATGGTGACTAATACCTCTGCATCTTTTAAGGCTTTTATGCTGTTGCTCATCATTGTAATACTTCCTGGGGTACCATACTGTTTCTGAATTTCTCTATTAGCTAGGGAGTGGAAAAAAGCCTTCATAAAGTCTTTTAGTCCATAGGTCAGGAAATCAATAAGAGAGTGTGGGCAGCTACTGAATATATCTACCTTAATTATACACAAGTGAAGGAAAATAACCACAGAATTGGTCCCCAAACACCTCTTGGATACAGTGTGAGATACATATGAATTAGATCTTCACTTTTTATTTATTTATTTATTATTTATGTCTTCTTTCTAATTGGCGACAATGAAGTTTTCTAGATACCCTATTATAACCGTCTGTTCAGACATCATGTCTGGTAGTTCTCCAATGTTCTAGGTATTCCCTGATGCTCATGATCCTGGAGTCCCAGGATCGAGTCCCACATTGGGCTTCCTGCTCAGCAGGGAGTCTGCTTCTCCCTCTGACCCTCTTCCCTCTCGTGCTCTCTATCTCTCATTCTCTCTCTCTCTCAGATAAATAAATAAAATCTTTAAAAAAAAGGGGGGTGCCTGGGTGGCTCAGTTGGTTAGGTATTCCCTGATGCTTAATATATATTAACCTGATAAATGACTGCCGCTTTTTTAAGGGAAGGATTAGAGGAATGTTTCTAGTATATACATGCGGTGGGACTGCCTGGTCCTTCTCAAAGAGTTCCAATGCCTGCTCCACCTTCTATGCCTGTGGTTGACATCAGATTTCATCTTAAAAACTATTGGTTTTTTATATATACTAGTAAAAATATTTTATGCAATTGAAGCTATACCCTCATCATTGTCCATCTTTTCATTCCTTGTAGCTACATTATTTGTTAGCCATAAGTAACTAATTCCATTGAGGAGTCCTTGAGGTACTACAGCCAACAATGGACTTACTGATATCAAGTATAGAGTCATTTAAAATATTTTAGTGACATATATTATTTATAACAGATTGTATTATTTTTCATTGACCATGGCATCTCCTACTATATGCTATTTGTACCTACAGAGCCTTTCTTGGGCAAGAAAATAAATAACACAATTATCCAGCATTGGAAACAAACCATTGCATATTTCTATATTTAACTCCCTACCTACTAGCTAATAGTCTGAATCTACTGTAAGTAGGCACATGAATTTTATTATTTACCCCATGTTAACCATAATTTTATTGTAAACTAAGCATCATTTAACCAATTTACTTTTAATCCAGTTACCTATTTAAGTTTAAATCTCCTTATTTTCAAATTTATTTCTTTTTAAAAATCCATGCTTCATGTACCTCATAGTTCATATAGTCTATACTTTGGTTTCTCTGTTTTTGGAGTAATTGATTGTATCATGTAAATATAACATTTTTTAACTGAGATACCTGGTAACTCTAAATAAATTTGAATGCAGTCTATTCTCAAATCTAATTTTTGTAATTAAATGTGCAAGTATGTCATTCCAAATATTTTAGGCTCTAACTTTTGGCCTGCAGTTAGAGTATCTTTCTTTAACAGTTGAATTTAAAGAAAAAAATGTCATTCAAGTTATATTTATGAGTTAAATTTATTTCTTTTATTTAGATGTTCAAATCACAGGCTTCTAAATGTTTTCCATCAAAGTACATAATATGATTTAGGAAATTAAAAATTAAAAAGCGCAGCCCTATACAAAGATTATTTTATAAGTTGGGGTACTTATACCCCAACTTATACCCCAACCTTGAAATAAGGGATTTCAAGGAAAATAATGGATTATCAGAAATAATGTGTTATCTTTTTTTTAATTTTCATTATGAAATATGTGCAACTCCTCCCTTGCTTTGATAGTGAAATTTTTTTTAGTATCAACTGGTTTCCAAGCCTTTTCTTTTTCTAATTAACAAAATCACTTAGAAGCCTCAGAAATTGGCATTTATGATGCTCTATTGAGTTCTTTGGTTAACACTTTACAACTGATTGGAAACAGAGTGAAAACAAAATCCAGGTGACATATTTAATAATCTGTCAGTGCCATTTGACAAGAACTGTAAAGATTCTGAGGTTTCACTCTACTTGCAAGTATGTTATTATGTCACTAGAAGATACAAGGCACCTAGTTCAGAGAAGAATCATTAATTACTCACAGAAAGAGAAGTAGCCAGAGTGTCATCATTCCACCAATCTTCTCCAAAGCCCGATTTCCTCAAGACAACATAAAGAGAGAGGATGACAGCCATTTGTAATGGATTGCATTACAGGAGAGGAACCTTGAGCTTATTAAAGCTGAATCTTTTATAATGGGATGTATGCATGCCTCTTTTTACTTAGAAAAAGACACCACCTCCATCTTCCAAGAGTGTTTGCTATAAAAACATCCTTGACTAGGATGTTCTAAACAAATGGCAGCCAGTATTTCCTTCATAAAATACAAGAAATCAATGAACTGTCTCACAAACTATTTACTAAAGTGATTTTGCAATGTAATTCCTCAAAGGCCAAATATTTTTAAATCCAATGGATTACATCAATTTTATTAACAAGTTTTATGGTTTGTTTTTTCTGTTTACATATAAGATTATCTAAAAATGTAGGCAATTTTTGCCTCTATTAAATTGGTTAAATATTGCATCTTGTTTGAACACAATTCTGAATATATACCAACACATAGTCCAAGTATATATTTGTCCCACACATGTCTTCAGTAAGAATATTGTTTTCATGAAAATAATGTGGTTTTCATATTTGCTTTATAAGCCCAAAAGCAAATAACTGTATTTCCCTGTTGTACTTTTAACTAACTTTATAATAGCACTCATAATATCATAAGACAATTTATGGACAGTAGAATAAACTTTTTACTTTGACTCTGTGAATTAAGTGAAAAACAATTAAATCCTCACTTGGGAAAAAAAAAGCAAACAAACACAGCAACAACCTGATTCTCAATTTGAAAAATCTGATGACAGTGTTGTAAACCTGGCATAATTTAACTCTTTGAAATGTTCCTCTTCTGGTAATGCAACCAGCATATTAACATCTATGATTTTCTTTTATACCTGTATCCACACACACATGAAAAATAAAAATAAAACTTGCAATTGAAAACTGAAAATAAATAAAATTATTTGATCTAAATGAAAAATCATACTTCAAAGAGCAATATGTAAATGTAAGCTCTTCAAGTGCATGTGTTAAATTTGTGTGCACTGCACATCTTTTTAATGTAAGTAAAAATTTTGAAGTAAATGCTGAAACAACTTAAAGCAGACATTTTGTTTTTTTATGTAGTTTGTGATATCTTAATATCCTTACCATGTAAGTTACATGGCATCAAATTTGCGAAAATGACATTTGGATGTCAATTTTTTATTAAACATGCTATATTTTTCAATCCTGTTTTTTAGTTTATTATTGTATTGTCAAAATATTATAGTACAAAATGAAAGGCATTGCTATAAAAAGAAATATAAATATAAATTAACACCATACGATACTTGATTATATTACAATATTACTATATAGTATATACTATATTACAAGACCATTGTGGCTGTTCTTGTGTACTCTAGAGCTGAATGGCTCACCTTTTATTTTTACTTTATCTTATTTTTATATTTTTATATACAGGAAATCTATACTTTAGCCTATTTCTCAATTAATCCTATTTATTGTGGCCTGATAGCTTCATGCAGCTCACAGTTTGCTGCATGAGCCATGCTCCAACTGGCTGGTACCACAGTGATTGGTTGAGGCAGCTACATTTAAACCTGCTTCCACTCACATTATAACCTGGAATGAGTTAGCCTTCCTTAATACCTCCTATCCAAGAAGATTTGTATTAATAGTAAGCATCCTGAAGGCTGTCTTTGAAAAGGAAGTGTCAAATACATCCTATTTGGAAGGAAATGGGAAAAGGAAGATTAATTATTTCTGGTTGACTTTCAGTTTAACTACATGTGAAAATTTATGGATGCTTCTCACATACTATTAGATAAGATCACAGCAAAAACTGGAAGTCAAAGTAGAGGTTTCAAATCCATCTGGCTTATAATAATGCAACTCTTTTTTTAAATTTTATTTTATTATGTTATGTTAGTCACCATACAATACATCACCAGTTTTTGATGCAGCCCTTATAACAACTCTTCACTAAAACTGAACAGTCTTGTACCATGGTTAAGTTGCACAATAGGCAAAAAGAGGAATTGCCCTCAACAAACTAGAATATATGTCTCCCTATTATTAACTTAGCTAAGCTTATAATTGATAGTTGCCATAGGCTATTTACTTAGTATTGATAATTATTCTATGGACAGGTAATGATATTTTATTTGTATTATCCTTAATTTCTATTATTACCATCTTTTATGTGTACAATTCTCCTTATGTTTTTTTATCTTGTAAAATGAAGACCATAGGTGTAGCATATCCAGATGTTTAAGATTTCTACTTGTCATACAATATATTTCTCATGATTCCCAAATTCCAACCATTTGTGAATCACCGCCATTACTACTTAACTCTTAGTGGTTTACTCATTCACCAGGCTTAGAGAAATGTTATTCTAAATGAACTAGAATTTTCCAAGTTCAGGAGTCATCAGAAATGCTAGAGCATAAAAAAATGTGATTTGGATGAAAGAATAATAATGATTTAAAGGAAATATTCTATGACAACAGGTGATTAAAAAATCAGGAAATGCTTTGTCTTCTGCATGTTATCCATATTTAATCAAAGTCTAATTTGCTTTCACCAAACGTATTAAATGTTTTACAAGAGATATTTTAGATCAAGAGATAGATTTGCATTAAAGTTTCAGTTCTAACATTAACTTATGACCTACAAATATTGGGTTATTTGTAAAATAAGATTACTTATGCCTACTACATAAAATTGCTTAGAGATTCAATGAGATAAAGTCTGCAGGCCTCTTAATTTAATACCTGACTCATTAAACTTTAAACGGATGTATGTAATCATAATTTATAACCACCATTTTGAAAATTGACTCTATTAATTAACTGACTGTGTGTACACTTCACTCTTCCCAGATTATGGGAAAACAAAGACATCCTTTCTCTATTCCTTTTTATTCATTGCAACTATCACTGGCTTAATTCAATTCTTTATCCTATTTGCCTAGATTTTTTACTATAACTTCCAGTTTGATTTTCTGCCTTACTTTCTCACTGAATCAGATTTCAATCTTCTGGAAGTTACCTTCCAAATTGCACAGGTACTATCTTTTAACTCATATCATCAACAGCTTATAATAATTCTTTATACTTTTAGAAATAAGCTAAACATCCAAAAGTCACCCTTAAGTCTCTCTGTGTCTTTATAAGCATTTCCATTGTCACTTATTCCTTCTGTCATTGATTTAAGATTTAATGAACACTCTGTGTGTGCCAGGTTGTGCTTTATGATTAAATATACAGAAATTATTTAGATATAGTCCTTACTCTGAAAAAATTAATAAGAAAATCCACTCATCGAGTTATACAATTGATGTGTGATGGTGAGGATATGGGAACATCAGGAAGGAACAACTCTTTCTGTGTAGGGTAGAAAAGATGACAATTAATATTATCCTTGAGGAAAGGATTATATTGGCCAAAAGAAACAATATGTGCAAAAACTCAGAAAAATTAAAACTTACAGCTCTTCAAGGACAATGTGATAGGAAATGGAAAGAGATATGATTATAAAAATTGGTTAGAGACAGATATGATGGTAGGCATTTTTGTTAGCATTATTATATAATGTCTGGATAGGTCCAAAATAATGTGAATAGAGACCAATACATTACACTTAAATGATGAGTATATGAATATTGTCATAGTGCTAAAAGAAAAAAGTGCAAAATAAGTAACATATAGGTGATCGCATATTTCAAGTAAATACTCAAAACATCTGTAGCAAGGAAAGCTGAAACCTTTGAAAAATAATATCTCATTAGAAAAGTTTAGAGATAAGTTTCCAAGTGATTTTTGTTTTATCTTACACAAATGAAAATAGTGAGACTTTGCAACAACCTCCTTGAATATCTACAGTCCATACAACATCAGATGGAATTAAATCCAAATTTACAGGAGTGATAGAAATAATATATATACATTTTTTTTAAGTAGGCTCCATGCCGAATGTGGGGCTTGAACTCAGGACCCTGATACTGAGTTGCATGCTCTACCTACCGACTGAGCCAACCAGGCACCCCAAGGGTATACAACGTTTTAATATGTTTGCTAATGTGTTACTTTTTAGAAACTGAGGCAAAGTCATGTATGAAATTATGTTTAAATTACACCCAAATATAACAAATAAAGTCTTCAATTAATTTCATAGCTGAATGAAATTTGAAAATATCCAAATTATTACTTCATATTTTTCTTTTTGTAATTATGGTGTTTTTAATCATATAAAACCAAAATGAATAAAATCATTCTGTACCATTCTCCTACATAACCATATCTTGATCTTACATAAAAACAAAATTCACACTCCTGTAAGAATTTCTGAGTTTGGGAGATTACACATTACTCTGAGCAAAAATAAATTTTTATTTTGTATCCTCACCACATACAAGACACTTCTGCATAAACCCATAGAACTTTTATGTACTATATTGACTCATGAGTAAATCAAATTTCTTTTGAAGTCCTATCTTGGTTGCTTTTGGGTTCATGGAATGAACATTAAGAATATTATTTTTTTAGGGCACCTGGGTGGTTCAGATGGTTAAGCATCTGCCTTCGGCTCAAGTCATGATCCCAGAGTCCTGGGATCGAGTCCCACATTGGGCTCCCTGCTCCTTGGGAGCCTGCTTCTCCTTCTGCTTCTCTCTCTCTCTCTCTCTGTCTGTCATGAATAAATAAATAAAATCTTAAAAAAAGGAGTTTAAGAAAAAAAGAATATTATTTTTTTAGAGATTGTTACAGGTTTCATTATCTTCTACAAAAGATTGGGGGGAAATCTGTTTTTAATTATCAGTCATTATGTGACTTGGACCTGTATTAATTAAGCAAGTTGAGCAGTTATCTTGATATTTTACCTATATTTGCCCAAGGATATGTGTAATACAATTATTGAAAATGCCCAACTATTGGCGGTTGTCCACAATTCATTGACTCAAGGACCCATTCCAAGAGTTATCTTGGCTTTTCCCACTGAATCTTCTTGGCACTAAGCAACACATAAACAATTGAGTAAGATAATGAATGACATAGATAAGGAAGTTCCAGTTAAAAGTATTTGGCAGTTACTGATTCCAAATAACAAAATAAATTTTTTATTTCATTTATGTATTCATCTATATATAAAATTCCTGTTTAAAAGTTGACTCGGGGCGCCTGGGTGGCTCAGTTGGTTAAGCGACTGCCTTTGGCTCAGGTCATGATCCTGGAGTCCAAGGATTGAGTCCCACATTGGGCTCCCTGCTCAGCAGGGAGTCTGCTTCTCCCTCTGACCCTCTTCCCTCTC